>NC_072780.1:11978835-12278835 GCF_022539595.1 Amphiprion ocellaris
AGGAGGCCGTGAAAAACACTCCAGAAAGGTTCTCTTTGACAAAAATCATCATGAATTTTGCCGCAAAAAAAACGCCATAGCATCCTATGTCGATTAAAAAAAAATGAGATTTTTCAACATGTTGTAAAAACGTGCCATAGGATGAAATAATGTAGCAGCAATTAGAGCATGTCGCTCTAAAAACATCATTGTATAGCATGTCACTCTAAAAACGTCATAGTATAGCATGTCGTCCAAAAAACGTCATAGTATAGCATGTCGTCCAAAAAACGTCATAGTATAGCATGTCGCTCTAAAAACATCATAATATAGCATGTCGCTCTAAAAACATCATAGTTTAGCATGTCGCTCTAAAAATGTCATAGAAAAGCCTTTGGTCCACAAAACGTTGTTTTGTCCCGGCTGTCTGAAGTAGGTGAGGAGCAACACCACAACAGTCCAAACGCTGGTTTCCAGAGGGTTAGACGAGTATTTATTTGAAAGAGGAAGTTTACAACAACACAACATGTGAGGGGTTAAAAACAAATGGGTGTTAGTAAAATAAAAATAAATAAACAGAACTAAAAGTGAACTTCATGTTGACATTGATGGGCATTCCATCCAGGAACAAAGTAAAAGATAATCAATACAAAAAAAAACCTCTTCCTGTTCACCTCTTGAAGCCCAAAAACACACCGCAGTAGCACCCTAAACTAAAACTACCAATGGGTTTCCTGTTTTCCTTTCTGTACAATTCAAAGGTCCCTCTCTATCTCCCTACACATCCACCAACCACTGGAACACATCTCCAAAGTTCTGCCGGGCCAGCTCAGCTTCCCCTCAGAAGAAGTGCTGCCACCTGCCAGATGAAGGAGCCTTTTGAGAGGCAGCTGGCATCGTGATTGGACTGTACTTTGGTTTGTTCCAATCCAGCTTCAGCTCCAGAGACGGCAGGCGGGACGAGTCAGCGGAGGCCGGGTGGACGAAGGCATGCAGCTGAGTACAATCCAGAAAACAACAGAGGAGGAGTGCAGCAGCTCAGGGCCAGAACAAACAGAGTAGCATCGTATGTCTCTTAGAAAACATCATAGTATAGCCTTTGGTATGAAAAAATGACATAATATACATTGTATATTGTACAAAAAACAAGTCAAAGGAAAGAGACATACATTGTAGAATTGTAGTAATTGTGGGCTGACTGATTTACTGATTATCAGTATTTTATTTTTTACTGATTTACGGTAATAAATACATTTAAAAATGGCGCTACTTTGGCTCTGAACCTTAATCTACCTGTGGTCGCTCTGTCTTCTGGAGTGATTTGATTGGTTATACGTCACAAATAAAACTCCTTTAACTTAACATCTGTAAACAAAACAAAAACGTATCAACAAAGTTTCCTGTCAGTTTGTGTTCTTCTAAGTTTTTTAACTCCAAGATTTTAAATACTTTCATTTACTGAATATCGACTCCAAATGTCTCAGTTATAATCATTATCAGCCTTAAAAACCCACAAAACACCCCTCTATACTCGACCACACTTAGTACAGTCCAGTTCCCCCTTCTATAAATCTGCTTGGAATCGTCCACTTCCTGTTTGTCAAAGTGGCCTTCTACCTGGACAGGTTTTGTTGGAGCTCATGCAACAAACATTTTGGGTAACTGCACTTTAATATGGATGGATGACACTGAATTAGAGTCTGTTTTCATGAGACTGAGTTAAGATGTGTAGCTCTGTCATTAAATAGGAAATTATTTCTCAGAATTCACAGAGAAAAGTCTGAAATGTTTGCTAGGTTAGCGTCCCACATGTTCTTTAGCTCAGCTAAAGCTAACTCTCTCCAACTTCTGGATCTCTTGAGTTGCTTGTTGTTAAAATATCTTGCTGTAGGTGCTGAAGCTCAGAAAGTCTGAGATGTTTGTTCAAAATAAGCTCATTCTCAAGTCTTATCTGAACTGTCCTCTTTTGTTTGAACTTTCCCTAAACTTAGGAGTTAATGACAGAGCAGCACATCCAGACTCAGTCTCATTTATGTAGAGATTAAACTTCAGTGTCATTCATTGATGTTAAAGTGCAGTTTTTCAAATGTTTGTTGCACATGCTCCCGACCAAACCAGTCCAGGTGGAAGACGATGTGAAGAGAAAGCTCCAGAGGATGAATATCACACATTTACGTTGGAAATAAATGTCCTTTAATTTGACATTGTCATGCAAATGATGTTGAAATTTTTGAGTGTTTTGTTGATATTGGTTTCTAAATGTTTTTTGACACTCGGCCCCAAAGATTAAAACCTTCTACGGCTCACAAGCTGCAACAATTCACACATTATCAACTGTCTTTCTGACTAAACTAAGATTAAAAAGTGAAAAACTACCTGATTCCTGCATCATGACTGTAAATCTTTTTGGTTTTTATGACAGTAAACTGGATATATTTGGGTTTGACATTTTATAAACCAAAACAAGAAATGAATTACTGGAGAAAACGACAGATTAATGGACAAAGAAAATGTGTTTTCCAACATATATGGCTGAATTACTCCAACATAGAAGATACATACAATTTTAGTTCAATTTTATTTATATAATGCCAATTACAGGTCAAATTGTCTCAAGATGCTTTATTTTTATATTTTTTGTCATATTTAAAATATGACAAAGTAAGAACTTTAAACCTCTTGACTAATCCAATTTATTATTTAGTTTTTAAGAGACTAATTGACAATTCAAACTTTCGCCACTAAAACTAATAAACATGAGGTCAATAGAAGGAACAGTTTTAAATACTGCAGTCCCACGAAGACAAGAATAAAGTTTCTCAACAAAAACTAAATCTGCTGGTGGATTCCATGAAAGTCCTACTAAAGGATAATAAAGTGTGATACTAAAGGTTTGTGGTGCTAAAAATCTCCAAGTAAAGATATCAAGTTGAACATCTGGATGGAGGTTGATAAAAGTTGATCTCCCTTCATTTCTGTGGAGCGACTCCATGGATTTCATGGATGGTGGTTAAAGACCTGCTCTTCTAGTGGTCCTTCTTCTAGTCGCTGTGAAAAGTCAGTCCATCCTGGCCGACTTCAACACCTCTTCATGACTTGTTCTGCCTCAGACCTGGTGGAAACTCAAGAAACTCGGGAAAACCTGTGGAGACTCGAGGAACTCGTCAAGACTCGAAGAACTCGTCGGGCGGGGGAAGGTGTGGTGGGCGGTGGGGGGAGGTGGGGGAGTAGAGGGGGGAAGGCCGCCACCCACCTCCCCGCCTACTCTCCGCCCTGACTCCACCCAGACTCCGCCTTGGCTCCGCCTGTGTGGTCACTTGGAAACTACGATGACAAAGGGACGACGAAATTATGTTTTTTTATCTGATCTGTAGCTCAGTGAGTTAAGGATTTGCCTATGGAGCTGCAGGTCGCTGGTTCAAGACCAGACACTTCTTAAATTTTCTCAAAATCCTGACAAAGACAAAGAAAGAAAAAGGCCAGTGGTGGGTCTCGAACCTACGACCCTCCGCTTCGTAGTCCTTCTTCTTATCCCCCTGAGCTACTCGCTCAGATACTAATTCTTCTTTTTTTTGCGCATTTATCATCTATTTTTTGGCGTGTTCGAGTTTTTTTTTAACTCGAGTCTCGACTCGACCGTTTTTCTCAGGAGGTTGGACTTCAGCCTTTGTGCTGGAGGGTGGAACCCTCAATTCCAAGACTTTCCAAAGCCTCCAGACCTCCCGAGTCCTCAGGACCTGAGCTTTCACACAGTCTGAGGGCTGAAATTTTCTAAGTCCCACAGTAGTTCTCTGTTAGATTGAACTTTCAGACAGTCCAAGGACTGAAATCTTCTAAGTTCCTGAGTAGTTCTCTGTTAGTTTGAACCTTTCGACAGTCTGAGGACTGAAAACCTAAAAGTTGTTGAGCAATTCTCTGTTACTTTGAACCTTCAGACAGTCTGAGGACTGAAGTTTTAAAAGTTTCTCAGTACTTCTCTGTTAGTTTGAACTTTCTGGTTAACAGAAGCCTTAAAACTTGTGACCATGAGTCTTGATTTCACATTTAGACCATCCATCTGAGTTCTTCTCAGACCTTCACCTGTGGGTTTTTTAGAAATCCTCAACAAACTTTGATTCTCTTCACTGAACAGTAAAGTTTGTGGGGATCAGAAGGTAACATTAGTTTGATCAATGCCTTCAACAACTAGTAGACATTATCTGGAAAGCAGTTTTCTTAAATGTGTTCTTACTAAATCCGTCCACAATCAAACCAAGAACATAGAAAGAGGAAATGTTTGAAGAAACAACTTGATGTTTTCATTTCAGACTAGAAAACACTTTAAGAAAAAACGAGCAAAAACAGATAAAGCTGTTTTTGCTCTTTTTGATCGTTTTATTGTCTCTTCTGTTTAATTTGATCTTCTAAAGTTTAACTGGTGTCTTTTCAAATGTTTTGTCTTCAGTTTGATTCTTCTTAAATGTTTAGTTTTGCTCTTTTCTCACCTTTTATTCTTTTCTAATGTCTGATTTGATTTTGAAATGTTTTGTCTTTTTAAAGTTTAATTGTTTTTTCAAATGTTTTATCGGCTTGTTTGAAAAATTTCCTTTTCTTTCCCAATGTTTAATTTTTTGAATAAATCTTTAAGGTTTTTCTTTTTAAATGTTTTACCACCTTTTAATGTTTTTCTTTTTAAATGCTTCATTGTATTTTCTGTTTAATTCCTATTTAAAGATTTGTCTTTCAGATTTAATTTTCTAATTAACCATTTAATTTTTTAATTAAATGTTTTGTCTTTTTAAAGGTTTAATAATCTAATTAAATGTTTTGTATTTTTTTAAATGTTTAATATTCTTGTTTAATTGTATTTTTTAAATGTTTAATTATCTAAAATATTTCATCTTTAATGTTTAATATTTTTGTTTAAAATTTTTTGTTTAATTTCATGTTTTGTATCTTCTGTTTAATTATCTAATTAAATGTTTTGTCTGTTTAATATAATTTAATTGTATTTAATGTTTAATTTTCTTTTTAAAAGTTTTATTGTATTAAATGTTTTTTTCCTTTAAATGTTTTTTTAATGTAGTTTATTTCTTTAATCTTTTTTTCTGTCAAGATTTTAACCCCAACCTTAAAAATGAAATAAACCCTTAAATCACAATGAAAATACTTCTGTTGTCACAATCATGAGTTAGTCAGTTATTCAGTTTATCAAGCTTTATTTGTTTAGCACCTTTCACATAGATGACAAAACTAAACAAGCAAAGAGAAAAACTATGCTAAAACTATGATTGAAACTCAAAATGATATTTTAAAAAAAAAAAAGATTTAACATCATAATAAAATATGTTGTGTCCAGGGGATGGAGAGAGTTTATTGAAGTCTTCTTGGGCTCACATGGGAAATCATTTAAAATATAAACTTGATATTCAGTCTAAGGAAACTGCAGAGTGACAGAAGAAACAACAATATCTCCTGTTTTCTCCTTTAATGAGTCGACTCTTCTTGTGCTTTTAGACCAAAGAACTACAGATTCTTCACAACCTGCTCAAACTCTTGGTACAGGACCTCACCACACGGGTCAAGAAGGTTTCTGTCTCATTTCTACTCTGAACCTCACCTTCTCCTGCTCAAACTGCTGACAAATGTTTCTGCTGCTCTAAAGTCTGGTCTCCAGAACTTCCTAAAAACTCTCAAAGTCTCTTCTGCTGCAGGTTGCTTTGTAGAACTGTTGCAGAAAACCTCACTAAACCACATGGAGGGGCCTCAAGATAGTCGTCCAAATGAAACTGTACAAAAACCAAACTAGCACAACCCAAACACTAAAGTCTCCTGCAGCCTACCAGAGAACCTCTGAGAACAGAGAATCAGGACAGGAACTCTTACCTTCTAGACAACCAGCGTTGGTTCACAAGAATACAGAATGTGTCTGACCAAAAACCTCTAAAGACTCACTACAGCCAAGATAAAGACACAACTCAGCTGTACCAAATCCACTAATCACTGCACACATTAGCACCATGTGCTAACTGTGGCTAAAGAACCACCTTTACCAAGACAACTATCCAGTACAAAGCCCTAAAACACACCAAGAAACACATTAAAGTCTATTTTACTGCTGGAAGCTGCAAGCCAACGCCTAAAGAACAAACTAAAGCAACTGGAGCCAAACCCAGTTCAGTGGTGAAGAGAAACAGAGGAAATGTTTGTCTGCAGCTAAATAAAGCAGGAAGACACTGAGCTGCTCAGGTGTTCCTGATAACACCAAGCAGCCACCTGGACAGCCAATAGGAACACAGCTTACTGGAAGTCCAGAGGGCGGGGTTAGTGAAGGAAATTTAGTTTAAAGTTGAAGCAGAAAGTTAACAAAGAAAGTTGAAAACCACCTTCCGATACCTGAAATCTCTGAGTTTTCACACAAAGAACGCCTGAACATGTTAAACTGGTTTCATAGTAGAACCATCATTGTAAAAACTGCATAGTATGGTGTGTTGCTCAAAAAACATTACGACCCGGCTGTCTAGGGTCGCCAAGGAGCAACACAAAAACAGGACAAACGCTGGTTTCCAGGGGGTTAGGTGGCTATTTATTTGAAAGAGTAAGTTTACAACAACACAACATGTGAGCAGAAAAATCACAGTCTCTCTTTAGTTCAGCAGAAAATATTAGTTTTTGTCTTTTTTTATTGACCAAACTTTTCAGGAAGTTGATGAAGAATAATTAAAGCTCTCATGTAGAAGTCCAACTTATTTTCAATTCAATTCAATTTTATTTATATAGCACCAATTACAGTCAAATTGTCTCTAGACGCTTTACAGAACCCATATGCCTGATCCCCAGAGCAAGCCAAAAGGCGACAGTGGCAAGGAAAACACCCTTTTAACAGGGAAAAAAAACCTCGAGCAGAACCCGGCTCTAATGTGGGGGGACCCATCTACCTGCTGGCCGGGCGGGTTGAGAGGGACAGAAGAGGTAGAAAGGTAGAGATAGAGGGATAGAGATAGAGAGGTAGGGGGGGACACAAGGACCATAAAACACACAGTATAATACATGCATGATAAGACAGATGATACATGCAAAGTACAACTAACATGGAAACTAATTATAGTGTACGGCGTACGGTGTACGGCTCTGGCATTAAATATACTACATATATAGCTGGTGGTAAATTCAACAATATGTAGATGAGCAAATCAAGTATAGTAAGGCTAGGCAGAGTAGATCGGTGGAAATGGGCAGCTGGAGGTGGGAGAACAACCACAGATCTGAAGCATCCAGCTCTGGGAGCAGGGACACTCGGAGAAAGGACACAGAAAGAAACAGAGATCCTTGTGGAGAGTTTGATCTTAGAGTTTGTAACCCTGTTGGGTTTTTAGAGTCATGTGGATTGTTTTGACATTTAATAACCGAGTCCTGAAATAAAATTACAGTTGTGGATTTCTGTCATTTAGTCTGGACTAAACAAATAGCATAAATCTCAAACGTCATTATGAGAAGTCTGGATTGAGGTTTCTCACTTGATAATGAACAAAACATGAAATTTAGGTTGGTTTAAAGGAATATTCCACCTTAAATCTTTGAATGTTGACCTAAAAGGTTGGTTTCAGGAAGTATTCCACCTACAAGGTCCTCACACATCAACCTGAAAGGAACATTCCACCAAAAATCCTTAGACATGCACCTAAAATGTTGGTTTAACTGAGTATTCCATCCAAAATCCTCAAAGAGACCTGAAGGGCTGGTTAAAAGGAATATTCCACCTAAAACCTCAAATATAGACCCGAAAGGGTGGTTTAGAAAAAATCCTTCAATGTAGACCAAAAAAGTTAGTATGGAGGAATATTCCACCTGAAATGTAGACCTGAGAAGTTGGTTTGGAAGAATATACCATCCTAAACATCCTTAAATGTAGACTAAAAGATAGTTTGAAAGAAAATTCCACCTAAAATCCTCCAATGTAGACCTAAAAGGTGAGTTTAATGATATATTCCACCTAAAAATCACTACTGTAGACCTTGGAGGTTGGTCTGATGGTATATTCCACCCAACATCCTTTAACATAAACTTAAAAAGTTCGTTCAAAGGAATATTCCAACTAAAATCCTTCAATGTAGACCAAAAAATCTTGGTGGAAAGGAGTATTCCACCTTAAATGTAGACCTAAAGGATGGTTTGGAGTAATATTCTACTCTAAAATCTTCCAATGTAGACCTAAAAGGTTTATCTGATGGTATATTCTACCCAACACCCTGGAACATTTACCTAAAAGGTTGGTTTAATGGTATATTCCCAGAAAAACCCTTGAACATTGGGCTTAATGGTATATTCCACCCAAAATACTGATACATATACCAAGAAGTCAGTGTAAAGGAAATGTAGACCTAAAAGGATTGTTTAAAGGAATATTTAAATGATTATTTTCATTATTTAATAATCTGTTATCAGTCAGAACTCTGGCAAACTTATTTTCATCAGTTTTTTTAGTGGAAGTGACAAATAAAGGAGCTCTTGGTTTTTCCCAGCGTTACTGAGTCCAAAGCTGCTGTTTCAACACAGAACGTTCACATGCATCCTCAAACCTCTCAGCACTCAAACACCCACAGACAGGAGGCCGGCTGGACCGAGGCTCGGCGGCGTCCTCAGACCCACGAGTCGGGGAGTCGATGAACTTGTTGGTCCGGTTTGAAGGCCTCCGTGTGGTCCAGTAGAAGTCCACGTAGTCGGTGTTGGCTTTGAACCGCAGCAACTGGCCGCCATCAGGTGGACCGGCTCGTCCTCGTAGGGCTCCTCCTGTAGCCTTGAGGGAACCACAGGAACATTCAGTAGCTGTTGGAGTTCTTCCTGTCAGGCTCGTGGTAGAACGGCTCTGAAGAATCTTGTACTTGTCTTATCTGGAACAATCTAACAGCCTAAACTTTTAACAGCGGTGTAAAGAAGCAAACATACAGGCATAGATTAGGACTCACACTAGATTTATTTTAGAAAACAAATCAGCTTCGAGGCTAGATCAAATGTTCAGAGCTCACCTTGAATGCAGCCGTCTGCTGTCTGATAGTTTTTCTCATTGTAGTCTTCAATAAAGTCTTTTTCCTCATGTCAGGATGTGGTGAGACTCTTTCTCAGTCTCTGCAGACGTCCCTCATTGTGCATCTCCAGAGAAGAAACAGAAAAACTGGTCACTGCTTCAGCATCACAAACGTTCTCCAGCATTGAGAGTGTTTTAGGAATTAATTCATTGTGTTGTGAACTTTGAAGGAGCAGAAACTTTACAGCTGCCAAAGATATGAGCTCCAATTCTGGATGTTTTAGGAAATGAAGTTCATCAAATGAACACTTGATTATTGCTGATAACGCTCATTAAATTACTGAAGAAAACCTGAAAACCTGTAAACTCTCAGGCAGCTTTTGTTGAAGTTTGTCTATAATTCTATCATCATGTTCTGGAACCAGGACTCTGCAGAAGTTCCTTCAAACAGATACTTGTGTGTTTCTATTTAAGGCCTCAGGTTTGAACATACAGCAGAGGATTAGAAAGGAGTGATTTTAATATTTAAATCAGTCCAGTAAATGTTTGGAGTAAAAATGATTAAAATTTTGATTTAGATAGATTTGTGTCAAATAATATTCTAGAGTCTGACTTAAATATATCCAAATGAGTTCAGTGTATTTACATTTTACAGAATATTTGATTTCTTAATCTCAATACTGTAGCTTCTGACCCTAAATATTATGATGTAAATTTAAATATATAATATTTTAGTGCAGTCATAAACTTTAATCAGCTAAACTTACATAATAAATATCACTGCACAATCTTAACCTGAACATTCATATTACTGAGGTAAATTTACATAAATCATGATATTCTAGAGTCTTAACTGGAATATTTCTAACATTAATCTTTTTGTATTGTGCTGATAAACAACAATAACCCGACTTTCAGATAACATTTATTGTCTGTGATTGAGACTAAATTCCTCCACATTCTGGAATTTTACCTACAGGAGCTGTAGGAATAAATAAAAATAAAATCTGTTCATTTCCACATTATGCACATTTATTTATTCTTAATATCTCAGACTGAATGGTAACTGGCAGTAAAAACAAACTCATCTGCTGGACTGAATTTCCCACAATGGAAACATGGACAGAATTTAACACTCATGTATCCATGGCAACGCTAAAGTTTCTGCTTCTTACCAAAGTTCACAACACAAGTAAAGATTTTAATGTAAAACTTCAGGGATGACTGCTGACCATAAGTATTCTGATCAATACTTCATGATCAATATCAGGACAGATGTTACAACTCCAGCTGTTACATTAGACTGCAGTTATTCACAGAGAAATTAAAACATCACATTCCTTATAAAAACTAGATGGGACTTTTATTAAATAAAGTGTTGGTGAATAAACAGTGTAAAAAGTGCAAAGCAGCTCCATTAACCCTTTAGGCGCCACAGTTTTTTCAATAAAATATTCAGTTTTGATATCACTTTTTCAAAAGGTTGTGACTTGAAAATGATTAGAGATAAAGGCATACTGTAAATGAGTAAAATCATCAGTATGATCCAAAGTTTGTGATGGGAGTAAGTTCACTCATCTAATTTGCATATTATGACGTCACCAGGCGGCGGACATATGGATTACATAACTTTCGCAGATGTTTATCGATCAAGATGGCATTGCTTGGCTCAGAATTTGTCAGATTCCTGTCTCCACGATACCCAGCAGGCTCATCTAAATGTCTGATCCACTTGTGACACTGTTCCTCATCTCTCAAGGCAAACCCAGCCATCATCACCGTCATTTACGGCGGGGCCGTGAACGCCACTGCGGCCTCCGCCGCCATTATCAGTGCATTTTCTCCCGCGTCTGCCTCTATTTCCGCGGTTTTTTGCATCCCCGCTACCCACCTCACTATTAGCGGTGTTTTGACCACCCCTGCTACACCCACCACGCCACCCTGGACACGTTGAAGCAAAGCATCGGCTCCAGTATGTGCTGCTTGTGGACTATCATGGCGCACGGACTCGCTGCCGTTACGCACAGACGCAGCGTTACTTTCTGTCTCACTGGACGACTGAACATCTTCATCAGAGGGTGAATATTCCTCTTCAGAATCTGAGTCAGCCATTACTTGACGAAGTACTTTGTCAACAGTGAACAAACCTCTCAGAATGGTCAGTTTTCTCGGGCTGTCGTGCGCTCTGCTGCGCTCCGACTACGACCCTCGTCCCCTCGACCGGGAGGCGGTTTTCAAACTCCAAAACTTTGAATGAAAACACGCCCACAAATGATGCTCAGATTGAAGTTCCAGATGTCCGCCATCTCCTCGTGTAAAGTAGTAACCATATGAGGCACCATATTTGCAGCTATAGCTTGTTATGTTCAGCAATGTTGCTTGTCGCAATATTACAACTTTGGCGCTTAAAGGGTTAAATCAGGAGGTGTGAGACTTCCACAGCATGGATCACCATCTGCTGTGTTGATTCATAACTGAATGTCAGAATGAACTGAGCTAGAAAAGCTGCTTTGAGCTGCAACATTACGGTCTGACAATCCAACACCATCACAGTTTTCATCTGGTTGTTTTGCTTCAACATGCTGTGAAGTTCAGTTTTTACCTGAATCAATACAGAGATTCTATTTCCAGCCAAGACTGAAACAAAAATTAGAATGTTATGAGGTTATTAATGCAATTAAATCCTTTCAGATGGAAGGATTTACTTCTAAGTTCTAATTCAAGTTTCAGTTGGAGCACATTGCATCTACAAAGAAAAACAACGATACCTCCATAGCAACATTTAATAAACCTAAAGCTTCCCTGTTGGCACATTGGTGGAGTTTGTTACTGAGCATCTGAACCTTAAATCCAGTGAGACGACCATCTTCAGTCCAGGCCAGTCAGAGAACTTCAAGACCTTCCATCAGCTGGACCAGATGTGGCATCATCTCCCTCTGAACATCTGGATGGCAGGAGAAAAGACAGAAATCAAACACAGAAATACAATTTATTCACTTTCATCATTTTATAAAAGTAGCATGAACTTTAATAAAACTTGACAACATCAGCAATGAAACTAAATGTTTTTATCTCGTGTTGAAGCTAAATCTAAAGTCAATAGGGCTGCAACAATGAATCGATAAAAATCGATTATTAAAAGCGTTGGCAACGAATTTCATTATCGATTCGTTGTGTCGCGCGATTCATGCGTCACTCGCCATGTCGTGAAGCCGTCTACTTCACCTGCAGAGCTTGGTCAATGCTGGCTGACTGAAATAAAGTTTTGTTAAAAAAAAAAAAAACTCCACCTGCAGAGCAAGTTGAACAGGGCGAGGTGGATGCAGAGCGGAGGCGGTATTTTCAAAGGAAGAGTAAATTCAACAAATGAAACATGACCGACATGGAGAAAACTGTTTCACCGAAGTCCTCAAAAGTGTGGGAGCATTTTACGCTTCACAAAACAAAAAACATGCATAACATGCAAGCTTTACAAAAGTAATATGAGATGGCACAGGAGCACCACGATGATGATGCAGCACCTGAAACGGAAACACATTGGAGTCGCCGATGAGGATGAAGGGAGCTCAACAGCAGGTAAGTCACTACAGTATCCTACGTTTGTTCTGTTTTACAGTGAGGAAACGTAACGTTAGTCTCTCTGGTAGCTCTCCTGATGCTAGCATCTGTTTGTTAGCTGATTAATAGTGATAGGGAACGTGTGTGTGATACTTTTTCTTTCACTTTAATCAGCTTAAGCAGGGTTTGAATATGATTTATAAATAAACGTAACTTGCACACAATGGTGATAATAATTTAAAGATTAAGCCTCAAGTTTTAATTTTCTCACAACATCTGAGTGAAGACACTGGTCTGTGTTGGAGTGAGGCAGGATGAATTGCATTTAGACCAAACAGGGGTTAAAGTAACTTCTTACATCTCAATTTATGTAATGAAGCATTTTTTATGGTGCTTGTATATGTATGTATGTATGTATGTATGTATGTATGTATGTATGTATGTATGTATGTATGTATGTCTGTGCTTTCTGTTTTGCTCTTTGGACTTGCCTTAACCTAATACTGCAAATAAAACAAGATACCGACTGAGTTGTTGTAAATTGTGCTGTAATACATACTCATAATATACTATCTTTCTCATTTCATGAACAGCAAAAAATGACAGGCTTCATGATGAGAAAGACATCATGTCTACCACAGCAAGCAGCTGTCCTGACAGAGCATCCTCAACATGATGGTCACTGACATGAGGCCTCTGTCGATGGTTGAAGACGAAGGCTTCGCTACAATGATCTTTTTTGCTCTGTCAGTCCAAATCTTCTCTTTCTG
Organism: Amphiprion ocellaris; assembly: GCF_022539595.1. Classification (NCBI taxonomy): domain Eukaryota; kingdom Metazoa; phylum Chordata; class Actinopteri; family Pomacentridae; genus Amphiprion; species Amphiprion ocellaris. Next base: position 11,992,147 of record NC_072780.1, read on the forward strand.
AATAAAGCGGCGGAAATAGTTTTTTTTTATCCGATTCATCAATTAATCAAAATAATAATTGACCAATTAATGGATTATTAAAATAATCGTTAGCTGAAGCCCCAAAAGTCAATTTTAATGACAGTTTATCCTGAGAGGAGTGAGAATGTAGCTTTTCTTTCCTTTTTAGAATACTCCCTCAAAATATTCTGTTTATTATTGGCTTTAGAAGCATTTTTCTTTACTTATTTATTTTTTAGATACCTCAGACTGATACACTTTGCTGGTTTGCAGATAATTTCATGTACAATGACAATAAAGATCTTCTATTATAACAAATTTTGCTAAAACAAGAACTGCAAACCTTCTCAACCATCTCTCAGTCTGCAAAATTCCAACTGCGACCAAGAATTATCTGATGTAGTTATTATTATAATCTTTACTGAACCAGCCCTGGAATTAATAAAAATCTGTATATGGACATGATTTTCTCTGATGGGACCAATATGGAAGCTGAAGTAATTATTAACTATCCTTTGAAGGGAAAGATTAGATCTTCTTCAGGTGGATAAAAAAAATGCTCTCACTTAAAAAAAAAAAAAAAATGCATACAATAAAGTAAATCTCTTCTGCACTGCACACATACTACACTTTTGTATAACTCTGGATGTCAGAGTAAAGGCAGACAGATCCACCGATCAGCCACAACATTCTGACCACTGACAGCTGAAGAGAACAACATCCATCATCTTGTTCTAATGCAACGTTCTACTGGGAAACCTTGACATTCATGTGGATGTTTGACATGTACCACCATCTAAACACTGCAGGACAAACAACCCACTAGTCTCCATGGCAACAGCAGTCCTTGATGCCAGCTGCCACCCTCAGCAGGACAAACTAAAACTTCTCAGGAGTGGTCCGAGGAACACGACAGAGCTAAGCTGTTCACCTGGGTTCCACACTCCCCACATCCAGATCTGATTGAGCATCTGTGGGATGGTCCAGGATCAGCCTGGTCTAGGTAGGACCCACCCTGCAACCCACAGGATCCACAGAATCCACAGGACATCCCCAGAGGTTCTGATGAACCACTGGGTCAGAGGACTTTTAGCAGCATAAAGGGACCAACACAGTATTAGTCAGGTGGTCAGAATGTTATACTGTTATATTGTCATGCTGATTATATGATCAGTAAATGTTACCATCAATTATAACGTCCACATTGATCAGGAAAAAAAACAACAACTATCAGTTCATTCAGAAACTGTGGGGTTAAACCTAAAAACACAGACCTCAACAGCAGTTTGTTTCAAAGCAGAACACCAGCTTGTTTTCACTAAAGAAGCTTTCAAAGCAGCAATTAAATGACAGTTTTGTTCTCATTAAGTTCAGAGTCAGCCAAAATAATGTACACATATCAGGAAAAGAAAAACTTTTATAAATATTTCATTTGTATAAGTACTTCTATACATATAGATTCCTCTTTCAAAGTTTGATCAAATCATGATAACTCTGTGTCCTGTTGTACGATGTTTTCCCAACAGATGGCGCTACCCTCATGAATGGAGCATCAACAAGTGACGTCTACAACACAACAGAAATGTCTGGAAGCCAGTGGCCACCACTTTGAGCACCTCTTGTAATTGTAGAGGCCAAAGATAACTTTTATTAATCTCGTGGTGTCTGAATAAATTTGGTATTGAAATATTTATGGAAGTTTTTCTTTTCCTGATGTGTGTAAACATTATTTTGGCTGACTGTATAATGGGTTTCTGATAGGTCACCAGGCAACATCTATTTATAATAATGACAAACATACCTGCATTCTACAGGAGTGATTTTCCTCATGTGCAGGTAAAGATGTGTGAGGAGCTTAGAGATGACAGGAGCAGGAGTCATCCTCACTAATTCAGCTTCCACCCAGAAACAGAAAGACCACAAACAAACACACTGATATACTCTCAAACGTTCAACCTCACAGCCTCAAAATATCTGTTTAGGAAGTGTTGTGTTTCTAAATTCTGCTGAAAGCATTGACAGACATTCTCTTACAAGGTTGTGTAAAAAGCAGCCTGTCCTCTGAGCTACTGAGAAATCTTCCTGAACAAAGTTTCTACGTGTAAATCGGCTCAACAAAAACTAAAGCCTCAGTCAGAGACAACAGGTATTGCAAATTATAAACAACTTTCTTTGTTAACTCAGACTTTCTGCTTCAACCGCACATAAAAAGGGAAGTTTAACTCGTCAGGTGACTGAAAATGAACGGCTTGTGCAGTTCTAGATCCAAAAGTAGGATATTTCAACTCATGTTTTACTACAAATACATGCAATAATAAATAAATACAATGGCTGGTTGATAGTTTATCCACTATTAATGTCATTTTATATACTGGATTGAACTTGAGCAGTGGAAGAGAGGTTTAATTCAAACCAGCTGAATGTTAGACTTCAGTGCAGCTGAACGGGTTTCAGTTAACCTTAAAGTAAAATAACTTTTTTAAAAGCTAAAATACACAGCAGAGAAATACAGGTTGAGAAGTTCATTCTAATGACGGACAGCTACGGCAGCACTAACGCAGGTGTTCAGCGGTAAGTTAGCCACCTGTGTTAATTAGCCCGCTAGCTAACTTAGCCGCTTAGCTAGCTAACTTAGCCGCTTAGCTAACAAACTTACCCGCTTAGCTAGCTAACTTAGCCGCTTAGCTAGCTAACTTAGCCGCTTAGCTAGCTAACGCGTCCGGACCAACTGCTCAAACACGGCAAAACACAACTCTTCACAAGTCGCTGACTTAACGTACAACAAAACAACGCTACTGGTTAGAAGTATTATCTTCTTACCGTGTTTTACTCCAAAAAATACTGACGATAGGAGATGTGCCGCGGCTTCGAAGCGTGTGTCGATTAATGGAGGGGGCGTTTCCACGAAGCGCGTATCGAGGCTTGCTTCATTTAGGGGAGGAGCCAAAAACGTTCTAAGCCTCGCCTAACCCTTTATTAACTACGATGCCAAAGGGACGACGAAATTACTTCTTTTCCTCTGATCTGTAGCTCAGTGAGTTAAGGGTTTACTTGTAGAGTTGCAGGTCGCTGGTTCAAGACCAGACCCTTTTTAAATTTTATCAAAATCCTGACAAAGACAAAGAAAAATGCCAGTGGTGGGTCTTGAACCTACTACCTTCCACTTGGTAGTCTCTCTTCTTATCCCCTGAGCTACGCACTCAGATACTTATTAATTTTTTTTGCGCATTTATCATCTATTTTTTTTTTTGCCATTTTCGAGTTTTTTTTAACTTGAGTCTCGACTCGACCGTTTTTCTCAGGAGGTTGGACTTTAGCCTTTGTGCTGGAGGGTTGAACCCTCAGTTCCAAGACTTTCAAAGCCTCCACATCTCCCGAGTCCTCAGGACCTGAGCTTTCACACAGTCTGAGGGCTGAAATTTTCTAAGTCCCACAGTAGTTCCCTGTTAGATTGAACTTCCAGACAGTCCAAGGACTGATATCTTCTAAGTTCCTGAGTACTTCTCTGTTAGTTTGAACCTTCAGACAGTCTCAGGACTGAAATCTTAAAAGTTCTTGAGTAGTTCTCTGTTAGTTTGAACCTTCAGACAGTCTGTTAATGTTTCGATTAAATCTTTAAGGTTTTTCTTTTTAAATGTTTTGCCACCTTTTAATGTTTAATTTTCTTTTTAAATCCTTCATTGTATTTTCTGTGTAATTCCTATTTGAACTTTTATTGTCTTTAAGATACAATTTTCTAATTAAACATTTAATTTTTTAATTAAATGTTTTGTCTTTTTTGGCCTTTTATTGGATACATGTAGTGAGAGACAAACAGGGGAGAAGACTTGCAGCAAAGGGCCACAAGTGGGATTCGAACCCAGGACGCTGCGTCAGGGACCAGCCCCTGTACATGGGTCATCCGCTTAACCCGTTGAGCTATATGTCCGTCCATGTTTTGTCTTTTTAAGGGTTTAATGATCTGATTAAATGTTTTGCATTTTTAAAAATGTTTCACATTCTTCTTGTTTAATTGTATTTTTTAAATGTTTAATGATGGGAAATACTTTATCTGTAATTTCTAATATTTGTATTTTAAAAATTTTGTTTAATTTCATAATGACATGTACTGTATCGTGTTGAATGATCTCATTCCATATTTTGTCTGTTTAATATAATTTAATGTAATTTAATGTTTTACTCTATTAAACAGACAAAATATGGAATGAGATAATTCAACACGATACAGTACATGTCATTATGAAATTAAACAAAATTTTTAAAATACAAATATTAGAAATTACAGATAAAGTATTTCCCATCATTAAACATTTAAAAAATACAATTAAACAAGAAGAATGTGAAACATTTTTAAAAATGCAAAACATTTAATCAGATCATTAAACCCTTAAAAAGACAAAACATTTAATTAAAAAATTAAATGTTTAATTAGAAAATTACATCTTAAGGACAATAAAACTTCAAATAGGAATTAAACAGAAAATACAATTAAGCATTTAAAAAGAAAACTAAACATTAAAAGGTGGTATATGTACATATAATTTAATTGTATTTAATGTTTAACTCTATTAAACAGACAAAATATTGAATTAGATAATTCAACAACATACAATACATGTCATTATGAAATGAAACAAAATTTTTAAAATACAAATATTAAAAATTACAGATAAAATATTTTCCATAATTAAACATTTAAAAAATAAAATTAAACAAGAATATTAAACATTTAAAAAAAATGCAAAACATTTAATTAGATTATTAAACCTTTAAAAAGACAAAACAATTAATAAAAAAATTAAATGTTTAATTAGAAAATTACATCCTAAATTTCTTAAATCTTTTTAATAATAAAACTTTCTAAAAGTTTTATTGTTTTAATTTTTTTTGTTTGATTTAATTGCTTTTTGTTATGTAGTTTATTTCTTTAATCTTATTTTTCTGTCAAGATTTTAACCCCAACCTTAAAAATGAAATAAACCCTTAAATTACAATGAAAATACTTCTGTTGTCACAATCATGAGTTGGTCAATTATTCAGTTTATCAATTCAACTTTATTTGTTTAGCACCTTTTACACAGATGACAAAACTAAACAAGCAGAGAGAAAAAACTATGCTTAAAACTAAAAAACATAAAAAAAAAAAAAAAAAATTTAATATGGTAATAAAATATGTTGTGTCCAGGGGATGGATGGAGTTTATTGAAGTCTTCTTGGGCTCACATGGGAAATCATTTAAAATATAAACTTGATATTCAGTTTAAGGAAACTGCAGAGTGACAGAAGAACCAACAATAGCTCCTGTTTTCTCCTTTAATGAGTCGACTCTTCTTGTGCTTTCAGACCAAAGAACTACAGACTCTTCACAACCTGCTCAAACTCTTGGTACAGGACCTCACCACACGGGTCAAGAAGGTTTCCGTCTCATTTCTACTCTGAAGCTCACCTTCTCCTGCTCAAACTGCTGACAAATGTTTCTGCTGCTCTAAAGTCTGATCTCCAGAACTTCCTAAAAACTCTCAAAGGCTCTTCTGCTGCAGGTTGCTTTGTAGAACTGTTGCAGAAAACCTCACTAAACCACATGGAGGGGCCTCAAGATAGTCGTCCAAATGAAACTGTACAAAAACCAAACTAGCACAACCCAAACACTAAAGTCTCCTACAGCCTACCAGAGAACCTCTGAGAACAGAGAATCAGGACAGGAACTCTTACCTTCTAGACAACCAGCGTTGGTTCACAAGAATACAGAATGTGTCTGACCAAAAACCTCTGAAGACTCACTACAGCCAAGATAAAGACACAACTCAGCTGGACCAAATCCACTAATCACTGCACACATTAGCACCATGTGCTAACTGTGACTAAAGAACCACATTTACCAAGACAACTATCCAGTACAAAGCCCTAAAACACACCAAGAAACACATTAAAGATGATTTTACTGCTGGAAGCTGCAAGCCAACGTCTAAAGAACAAACTAAAGCAATGGAGCCAAACCCAGTTCAGTGGTGAAGAGAAGCAGAGGAAATGTTTGTCTGCAGCTAAATAAAGCAGGAAGACACTGAGCTGCTCAGGTGTTCCTAATAACACCAAGCTGCTCAGGTGTTCCTGATAACACCAAGCAGCCACCTGGACAGCCAATAGGAACACAGCTTACTGGAAGTCCAGAGGGCTGGGTTAGTGAAGGAAATTTAGTTTAAAGTTGAAGCAGAAAGTTAACAAAGAAAGTTGAAAACCACCTTCTGATACCTGAAATCTCTGAGTTTTCACACAAAGAACACCTGAACATGTCAAACTAGCTTCATAGTAGAACCATCATTGTAAAAACGTCATAGTATGGTGTGTTGCTCAAAAAACATTAGGACCCGGCTGTCAGGGGACAAACATGTAAGAAACATGAGAACAGAGAGAACCCAACCAGTAGGTCACAGTTTATCATCCCCCAGTCATCTCCTGAAGTCCATATGGTGAGAGACATCAGTATCTGGTTGTTAATTTACCAGAGGATGCTTATAATCATGCTGATGTGGTCTGTACTCTACAGTATTTTAGTGACTCAATAAATGCCTAAGTTGTTTTTTTTTTAAATGCTTTTTAGTTTTTAATAAACATTTAATAGCCTATATGTAATCAATAAATGGCCTTTGCCTATCTTAAGAAAAACTCACTCAGAACTCTGATATGTTAACAATATTAAACAAATCAATAAATACATGCATACACACAAAAATAAGTTAATACATTAACTGTGTTAAGATAAGATTTAGATTTTTAAAAAAAAAAGTTGTTTATGTTTTTGCAGAATCCAGTATTGCTCACTGGTTGGTCATTACATTTTGTTAGTTTGATTTCACTGTTTAAAATGATGCCACCTCTTTTCAGACAGAACCTGTGATAATAAAACAATACAAAATTTTTAGTTCCATGTTAATAAAGCACTTAAAGCTTTAAGTATGGCTAAATGCTTTTTTCAAAATTAAATATATCACTCCTTAGGTGGTAGTGGCCCCAAGTTCAGTAAAGTTGGAAAGATATTCACAGATTCAGACTTCCAGCATCAATAACTCGTTAGATATAGGTTTTCAAAACATAAACGGTGCCTCTTTCCCATTGTTGCAAGGCAGACAATGTGCTACAAGCTCAGTTTTATCAAAAGTAGCTGTCTTTCAAGCTACAGGAATAACATTGGTGTCTATGGAGTGAACAGGGTCCGTCTGCAATTTGCAAAACCGCTGCAACAGTAAAGAGAGACAAATATTCAATAACTTCACTCTTATACATTGTAGTGTCACTAAAATCACTGCAGCCTTCAACTGGCTCCTGTTGACAAAGTGTTTTAACAGAAATGTAAATGCTGTAATTTGATTCTTTTAATGAACCATGTAACTTGAATGGATGTAATGCTGGTGTGACCACAGTGCACACGTCTGATGTTGCTCACAGTGGTCCAAGGGACGCTCAGGGAGTTTGTGTGTTTGCTCAGACTCATGAAAATTTAGAGGGAACATTGCTCCCAGCACTGGAAAAATTGATATTTTTGAATAAAAATGAATAAAATGCTGTCCCTACTTTTGTTTTTCACTGGTACCACAAGCACAGTCACAAAAGAAGTAGCACAAGCACAGTCAATTTTATTTATATAGCCCTTCTTACAATTAAAAATATCTAAGCACTTTACAGATAGCCAGAACCTGACACTAATCAAGCAGTCAAGCTACATATCTCAAATCTCTCCCCAATTTGTTTCCACTTCCCCCTCTGTCCCTGCAATCAGGAAAAACAGACACTATATTAAGTATATTACTCGTTTGTTGACAAAATGAAAAAAATGGACCTTTTTTCATTTCTGACTCTTACTGATTTTATTTTTTGTTATTCTAAATATAAAATGAAAATCAAACCATTTTTTAAATTTCCTATATCCCTTTTTGAACATGAAAAGGAAAAACGCCTTGTATTTCAATTTTATTTTTTGTATTTTAAAACCAAAATCAAATAACCACTCATTTTTTTGTTTTTCAATACCAGTTTCAGAACGGAAAATCCAATTGCCAGATAAATACACGGACCCTAAACCCTATGATGCATTTTTGTTGGTTAATATATAAAGCAGTATAGCTAGGTTAATATATGCAATATAATATACTACTGTAGGGACATGTTTGCCCCCTCCATAGGTGTATTTGCAGGAGGTGCACACAAAAATATGTCCTCTTAACATTTACATGTACATTTGCAACAGCAAAGAAGCAAAAGACATACACAGGTGAGAATATGTCCGATCGTTATTTTTCTTCATTGGTATCTCAAACATATGTTTTAAATGCGCTGGATGTTTTGAACATGAATGCAAATCTTGGTGAAACACATACAAGCAATTACAGTCCAGGGGTTTATTATTTATTTTAAATGAACTAATTTATCATTGACATGAAAATGTGCTGCATACACATTTAAAGAGGTTTCTGCCCAAACAAAAGACACAAAAGAGGACAGAAGAGTAAATCATGCCTGTATGTGTGTGTACTGACTCAGCAGGAATCATTAAAGAGAAGCTGATCAACTGGAGGATAAATATGCTTTACGGTATTATGTTTAAATATATTTTGAGTTGTCAGCTGGTGTCTGAACTATACAAGTTTTCCTTTACATAAATAAAGATATGTTCGAAGCAGATTTGATGCAGAAAGGCAGAAATTTGTATATAAAAATTCACCAGTGCAGGAAATTAAGTGTTTGACAGTTAGACTGTATTGCTTGACTGTGAGTTTTTTTCAGATCAGTCTGTTTGGAAGACCTCTAGACCATTCACTTAATGATTAAACAAATATTTACCTATGAAACAAATGTGCAAAGTCCATTCTACCAGTAGACACCCACTTTTATATACAAAGTTTTTAACGTTAGCTTTATTTGACCAACTATTAAAATTCTGCAATAAATTTGTGATTATTTTAAAAGTATACTATGCATGACAAGCAATTTTTGTTTGGGATTATCTGGTTTTCGGCATTAATTAAAAAGTTGACAATCTCCTTTAAAACAATGTTGATTATCTATCTATCTATCTATCTATCTATCTATCTATCTATCTATCTATCTATCTATCTATCTATCTATCTATGTATCTATCTATCTATCTATCTATCTATCTATCTATCTAGAATATAAATATAATATATACACATGAAATATCCTTAAGCGACCAAATTTACATCGTTAAAATCAATAAAATAAAATTAAATAACCTGACAGATTTCAACTTTATTAATAAAACTTAATGTCAAATCTTGAAATTTCTCCACAGTCTGGGAAAGATTGCCCCCTACATACATTGGGGAAAAAAAGACCCTTTGCGGGATCTAAGACTCTATAGGATAAAATAAGATAATGCAATAAAAACTGGCCAGGGAAAGTGTTACGCCAGAAAAAAACAATACGACCTGACATGACACGAGAGATGAATCTAATTGCAGGAGTCATTTTGATCCAATGAAAACTATGGCGTATTTTTTTTCACTATCATCTCAGTCCTGAAATAAAAATTGATTATAGTGGTTGGTAAGGGGATTATGTTTATTTTTTATTAATTTATTTATTTTACCTCATCCTCTGGTTTCTACTGACTAGCTTTTAGTTCCGTGTGTCAGCGTGTTTAAACAAAGTACTCTGCCAATTATGCGGAAACCTGGTGGAGAGGTGGAGCATAGGCAAAGGGAGAGCAATTTAAATATATTGCAGATCTTGGATCACTGTCTGTAGATTTACACAACAGGACGTTGACCTATACCGGGAACTAAACTGAGGGTGTAGTTATGGTTGTTCCGATAGTTTTCCATTCTTCGCAGTTATCTAAGGAGACTTTTTTTTCCGAAACATACTTTGAAGCCATACAACTTTTCTGTAATCCCAGAAAAACTGCGGGCTGTTTAAATAATTTAGTGGATTGAATTTAGATCTGTGACCTCCCGAAGCTGAGATCTGCACCTGCTTTCAGCGGCGGTGATGGAGGCGGAGGAGGAGGTGGTGTCGCAGGGAGCAGACCGGGCAGATGGTGCACCAGGAGGAGCGCAGCCGCTACACTGCACAGCTGCTTGTTGTCATGGAGGAGCAAAAATGGCGGTCCTGGCCTATAGCCCGGGCAAACGCGAAATAAACCAGTATTTCACCATAAAAAACGCCAAACTGATATCGCTAGTGGTTGTTATCGTGCTGCTGGTGTTTCACACGGCGTCGCGGTACCATGGCGGTAAGTGCTCTTGTGCTGTTTGAACTTAGCGCTGATGCTGCCGCTGCAACACTTGACACGAGCTAACGGTAGCTTAGCTAGCTGCTGGGGTCTCCGGTCTTTGCCGCTCGGTACACCTTCAGAGAGGTGAAGTGTCCAGCCTGTTAGCCTTACGTAGAGCTGTTTGCGTTGACGGCTGCTCAGATTAAAGTCTCAAACGGCGGCAGCGCGAACATATGTCGACTTTGTCCGAGTGGCTAAAGCTAACACTGCATTTAGCTGTGTTTACATGCTCCTGTCAGAACACGCTTTATTGCTGCTGGTAAAGCCGTGCATGTAGGCTGCGGGAGCTAACACGAGATTTGTGGTACCGAGAGGCCGATGCCATGAAAATAGTACTAACTATTAGGTTAACTTCCATGGCAAACATACCCTAAGTAAGCTTGTCTTTAATGCCGACAAACTCAACCTTTAGTGATTTGCAACAGTATTGTAGAAGTCTGCTCTCTTTCCCAGGGCTTTAATTTGCATCATTACCTTGTTGGGCAAAGAATTAACTGCGCACAGTCGCATAAAGCACGGGATACTCTTTCTCAGGTATAAAGATTTGGCCCATATTTCCTTTGTCCTTCATTTCAAAACAATCAATGACACGTCGCACAAAGCCAGGAGTTGGACTATAATGAATGTTATCGAGGCGTGGCAAACATGTAAGCCCAGCTGGCTGCTTACAGTGGACTTGGACCATGACAAGGAAGGAGACAGAGTCCTCTGTGTACACACTGAGAGCAGCTGCTGTGGACGGGGAGGGCACCGATATACCCTCCTCTCTCGCCAGCCTGCAGAGCCTTCATCCGCCCCTGTTTCTATGGTTTGACTCAGTTGCAGATGGCTCTTTTCATTTTGCACACAAATGAATAGCTGGAGAGATTTATGCTTAAGCTAAATTGCTGATGGCTTTATTTTGTTCTGTGGCCCCTAGCAGAGCCGTGCATTGTATAGTCCTTTGACAGCACTGAATGAAAAGCCAGGCTACTATTGAGACAGCATGTTTCTGTCATAATCAGGGGGAGGCTATGAGTGAAAGCAAGTTAAGATTTTTTTTTAAAATTTTGCATTACTGGTGACTTCTCTGTGTCTTGCCTCCAGGCGGGGACTCATGTGAATGGCTGCTGTCCAGAGGACGTTACTTGGGGGAGAATGTATGGCAGCCTTATGGCTGCATGATGCACAAATACAAAAGCATGTGAGTCACACAAACTGCAGAGTTACTATATCTACAGTATTCTTGGGACAAAGACTTATGTGTGGAGCTGTGATAAATGTTGGTATGTGTCTGTCTTTTTGAATGGGTTATTCATGAGACAAATAGCAGATTGAGGGCATAGGATCACTTCTGCACAAATTCTGTGTAGTGAGAAGGTTCAAGATTGATAAGATTACTTTGTAAAAGACTATGATTTACCACAGCACAGGAAACATTTACATTTACAGTTGGTTCATATTCCTCACTGTCACCTTTCTCTTACAGTGAAGCCAAAACCTGCCTTGCGGAAAAGCGGGTGGCCTTTGTGGGTGATTCAAGAATCAGGCAGCTATTTTATTCCTTTGTCAAAATTATCGAACCTGAGCGAAGAGAAGATGGAAACAAGGTAACTATTAGGTTTTTCCTGGCTCAGAATTGGTGTTTGTGGGGTGGCTATGCACAACAGTTGACATGATTTGTGTGGAACTATTAAAGGCAACGAGGCTCTGTAGCCTTATTTGACAGAAATTTATGAATTTTCCTGTTGTTTGTGACTATTTGATAAACAAAGTGTATTATATGCTTATGTAAATTAAACCTCCATTAATAAAACTAGTTTAAAGAAATAATAAATTACTCTCAGTTTTGGCACTGGTAAATTTCCTTTGCTGGCGAAATCGTCTTTGAGGGGACACCGAATGCAGGAAATACCCTGATTATGAGAAACGGCACCATTCAAGCCCAGGATTTTTCTTAGGAAACTGTTCAACAGAGTGGTTATGGTGCACAGCATATAAATTTGCATATAGGAAGCATAACTGAAACCAGAAAGCTTCTTCTTTCACTCAGCTCGTGTCCAGATAAGTTTATAAACTGAGTCAAATTAATTCAACCTAAAAATAGAAATCTCCTTCGTGCCATACAGAGTCTGCTACTATATTCAGACTGATCACAACAGCAACAAAAACATATTTGGAAGAGCAAATGCAGAGATGCGCGGTTTAGGCTGCAGGGCTGTGTGTGTCTTCCTGTAAGAAATGTTTTTCTGTTTTAATATGAATCCATGAATCAAAAAATCCATGACTGAGAAAACACTTCCAATTGGTTATTAACCAGCATGACCAACTACAGCATGTTAGTGTGAGAAATCACTTAGTACAGTTTCATAGCTGTGTTTGAAAATATTCCACCATTTAGCATCAATTTGCTGCAACTTTCTACTCTGAACAACTCGTGACTTTAATGTTAAAAATGACCCCTCTGATGTTTTTCAAACTGAATAGGTTAAATTTCATTTACGTGTGCAAATACAGTGAGGCTTGAAATTTAGAGTATGCACTGTATCAAAAAAAGTTAATATAGACTGGTTTGTTGAAAAACTCACTAAGATAAATGCAACAGTGGGATGTATTGTGACTGTACAGCAGCTATTTTGGTCTTGTCAGAGAAAAAGAGGAACACTGTCATATTAACAGACTTTTCTCTCTGTCTTCATCTAACGTCTGAAGCATGAGGACATTTCCTTTGAAGAGAAGAGTTCCTCTGTTAATGTGGTAAGCTATTTCTGGATTTGTTTATATCTCGTCTCTTCACTCAATAAAACATTCTGATAAAAATTAGAACATATCTAACACTTCTTTTTTTGTAGGATTTTATGTGGCACCCAGAGGCGAATAATTCAATGAAGGAGCGCTTGATATCATGGACACACGTGAGTGCAGATGTTAAGCTCTTGTATCAACAAATGGAGGACATTGTTAGTCGAGGAGATTTCATAAGCTTGAAATTGTCACATGATTTGGACTTTAATATTTACAATGGCTCGTGTGTTGCAGGAAACCTCAGCAAAACCAGATGTTGTCATCCTTGGAGCTGCCACGGTAAGCTGTATAGATAAGTGATTAGCAATGTTTACACGTTTTTTGCAAGACAGACAAGGCAGTGGGTGAGTTTTGTCTAAATTTTATCGATTTATCCGTTTACCACAGTGGTCCATCAAGTTGCACAGTGGCAGCAGCGAGACCCTGCAGCAGTACAAAGTCAATCTGACAGCCATCGCTACGTATCTGGAGAGGCTGGCTGAACATGGAGAGGTCTACTGGGTCCTGCAAGGTGAGCTAAGCTTCTGCTAGAACACTGAATATATGAACTTTTTATTATCTGTCACCTTGGTCATGCTGGTGAAGTATTCCTGTTGACTCCCTTCACTGCCGTAATTAATCTCCCATGTGATGACTGCAGTCAAGGCAAATGAGATTACCATAAGGAAGACTTGATAATCTTTAATTAATTCATCGAACATAAGCATTTTAGTCTGGTTGCTCTGGATTATCTATAAGTATATTACATTTTCCATATTTAAACTTAAATGAGTGCTAAAAATAAAATCATGTTTTTCAGCAAACAAAACAGCCACATAAAAACTAAAATATCTCCAACTGCATTACCAATCTAAATCCCAAATTCCCAAGCAGTACTTGACACTGAAAGTTGAACTGACTGGTAATTTCATACATTGCACAACATCAACTTGTCATGCATGCACTCTCTTAATTAAATCCCTCTTCCTCTGTTTACATTTTACACGACACCATCGCACCTCCGCGCTGCAGATCCAGTAAATGAGAAGGTATTAAGTGAGAACAGGAAGATGATCACCAACCAACAGCTGGAGCTGTATAATGACGCAGCAGTGGATGTGCTCAACAGCAGCAAGCGTAATGGCAAATCCAGGGTCAAGCTGTTGGCTGCGTCTCGCCAGGCTGCACTGGAAACTATCACCATGTCAGACGACGGCTTGCACCTGCCTGAGAGCACCAGGAACGTGGTAGGCAGGAGTTTTGTCCATTTGAGAATATGATGTTGGAAATTACACTAACAGCGCAATTTTTTTCTTCGTATCTTTGAATTCTACTCACATCATCTTCACCCCTCTCCTGCCAGGGAGCCATGGTCCTCATGAACTCCGTGTGCAACAAGCTGCTGAGACCCATTGACGGTTCCTGCTGCCAGACATTACCACCTCCGAACATCTTCCAGAAACTGTCAGCCTGTTTCTTCCTGGGCTCTGCCGTGGTCTTCCTGGCCCTCCACGTCCTCGGCAACAACCACCACCGCCGGCCTGTGCCCCCAGACGTGGAGAGCCTGGAGGAGAAGAAGCCAGTGACTGCAGCGGTTCCTCTCGGTCCAAAGGCACCTTTCCAGGCCCTGTGCAAAATGGGCATCATAATGGGTTATTTCTACCTTTGTGACAGAGCAGATGTGTTCATGAAAGAGCAGAAGTTCTACACACACTCCACGTTCTTCATCCCTCTCATCTATATATTTGTGCTGGGGGTGTTTTACAACGAGAGCAGCAAGGAGGTGAGATGGTGCTGCTTGTGTCTTGAAAAACTTTAAATTTGTCTGTAAATATTGATATCTTTTTCACAATGCCTTCTTCATTGTCACGTTTTCTTTTTTATATATATTTCTCACTTGCGCAGACCAAACTACTCAACCGAGAACAAACAGATGAGTGGAAAGGCTGGATGCAGCTTGTCATCCTCATCTACCACATATCTGGAGCCAGTGCTGTGAGTCCTAAATATTCCTTTTACACATCCATTTGGGAGTATCCTGGTTTGAAGTTGCTTACGCTGATATTTTAACAGCATGATGATTTGTTTTTTTTTCTGCTTTTCAGTTCATTCCAGTGTACATGCACGTGCGTGTGCTGGTGGCAGCGTACTTATTTCAAACTGGTTATGGTCACTTTTCCTTTTTCTGGCTAAAAGGAGACTTTGGACTTTATAGAGTGTGTCAGGTGAGCATACAGTCAGTTGTACTTTATGACTCTTCATGACTCTCAGTCAATAGACAAACTGTATATAATACACACAGACTTGAGGTAGACCGAGCTGTAATTATTATCGTTGAATGTGTTCTAAAAAGCTGTTATAGTGGTAAATACAGGTTTTTCTTGCACTTCTGTGTTATTATGAGTGCAATGGTCATCATTAGGTGATCTGTGTGCGTTTCTGTGGTTTCATGTTCACAGGTGCTTTTCCGTCTGAACTTCCTGGTGTTGGTGCTGTGTGTGGTCATGGACAGACCATACCAGTTCTATTACTTTGTCCCGTTAGTCACCTTCTGGTTTGTCATTATTTACGCCACACTGGCCATGTGGCCTCAGATCCTGCAGAAGAAAGCCAACAGTAGGTGTCAAATAACTGGCTATTATATACTTCAGTAATTTTGACTTTGCTTTGTTTGGCCTTATTGTCTGAGTCCGTTTTGCTTTGTCTGTCAACACACGTTTTCAACTTTATTTTGAAATGTGCTACATTAATTGACGATGTTATTATTAAGTGTGTGTCTTGTTTTCTGAACAGATAGTGGCATGTGGCATCTTGGAGTCTTGGCAAAGTTACTTGGCCTCCTGGTGTTTATCTGCTGCTTTGCCTTTTCACAGGTGTGTGAATGTAATTAATTTAATATCACCACTATTATAACGTCACATTAATGTAATGGTGAATTTTCGTCATTTTATATGAAAAGTTTATTTTAAAAGGCAAGAATAGGCACATATCCATAGTTCCAAAAGCTGAGCAATATTGAACACTGAACTACATTATCTTTGGTATTTTTTCAGCCCTTGTTAAAAACTGCCAACTTTTTAAAATGATCATGTTTTGGTGCTGTGACTCCAGGGTTTTTTTGAGAGTATCTTCTCTGTGTGGCCCATCTCCAAGCTCTTTGAGCTCAACGGAAGCATCCACGAGTGGTGGTTCAGATGGAAGCTGGACAGATTTGTAAGTCAAATATGTCACGCTCCGGATGCACCCAAGTTTAGTACTCAGACTTTGAATTAACAAATCCTTCTGAAAATGTAGTACATGGCGGAGTACATGTTTTTCAAGTGCAGCCAAGCTTTTCCAGAAATGTTCATGGTATTTGACTGGTAATGTTGATTTGCAGGCGGTGATACACGGTATGTTATTTGCCTTCATCTATCTGGTGCTGCAGAAGCGTCAGGTGCTGTCGGAGGGCAAAGGAGAAGCTCTCTTCTCTGCCAAGATCTCCAACATGCTCCTCTTCCTCTCTGTCGTCTCCTTCATAGTAAGCCTCTTTAACATTGGGTTTCTCAGTGTTTGTGCACGCCAGTAGTAACTTCACTGTTAATATTAGGTTACTGCCATCATTCTGTGCATATATCCTATATATTATTTTTCTTTCAAATTTGGAAGTCATTGCTGCAGGTTCATATGAATACTTCTCTGTCTGAGTAACAAAAGGTGCCCTTGAAACAGTAGCTTGGGAGAGTATGGTTAAACAGGAGGCGTGTATGCTTAATACACGTCCCACTTCCTTGTAGCCTTGGCAGCTACAGTTGTTTGTTCTTTATGCTTTTGAAGGTCGTTCAAAAGTTCATGCTGTCATTCACCGGCAATTACAGTAACTGTTTATTTTAACAGTTCATTAAACTTCATTAAAATTAAGTCAGTCGCCTCCTGTTTGATAAAGCATGTCGTCTAACTTCTCCTTGTCTACATCATTCTAGACTTACTCAATATGGGCAAGCAGCTGCAAAACCAAAACAGAGTGCAATGAGATGCATCCTTACATCTCTGTGGTCCAGGTACACATTTTATCTCTGTTTTTGTCTCTTTTTTTCTTTCTTTGCCTTCTCTATTGTTCTTAGTTTTACAGCAAGCACATCCTCTCAAAGTAAGAATATCGTCTTATAGTTAATTGCCTTATAATTCCTTTGCATTTGCTGCAAGATGTCATTATCCTGATTACATGACAGGAGGATATGATTGTAATAAGGGAGTTGCCTCTTTCATGTCTAAAAATACTACATACAGTCAATCCACACTCTGAAATCTTTTCTCCTCCCTTTTATGTCACTCTAACTTGTGTGTTTAAACCTCCTTGACTTGTATACTACAACTTCACATAGTAAGAATTTCATAATATGCCTGTTGTGGCTTCATGCTTTGACTCTGAGATATGTCTTTGCTCTCTGTTGTCCACAGATTTTGGCCTTCATACTGATCAGGAACATTCCTGGCTACGCCCGCTCTATTTATAGCTCATTCTTTGCGTGGTTTGGAAAGATCTCCTTGGAGGTAAGGTGCTCCTGGCTGTGGAGTAGTCATACATATGTAATAAAAGTAATAAATATGTATTAAAAGGTTAGTCTATAATAATCTGTGATTACAAAGTGCGTTGCAAAGGTAACAGAATAAGGTCAGTGAGCAGTTAAGTGAGACCTAAGATGAGAAAACTAACTAGGGAGGAGGCAGAACTGATAAAACTCCAGGGATAAATATTTGATAGCAAACACTGCTTGATGGTGTGTACTGGCTTTGTATATGCTATTCAGTAGCTCCCTTGGGGGAACAGGGAATCAAGACGCTTCATTACACTATTGGACATTCTGTGTTTGTCTCCCCAGCTGTTCATATGCCAGTACCACATCTGGCTTGCGGCAGACACCAAGGGAATTTTGGTCCTAATCCCAGGCAACCCTTCACTCAACATCATGGTCAGCACCTTCATCTTCGTCTGTGTGGCTCATGAGGTTTCCCTCATCACAAATTACCTGGCCCAGGTGGTCATCCCCAAAGACACCGTGGCCCTGCTGAAGAGACTGGGCGCCATGGGACTCTTCAGTCTGGTTGTATTGCTGCTGACCAGGGGGAACCAGCCCACACCAGGTGCCTGATGGACACCTGATGATGGCAGGGGAGAGGACAGAAGAGACTCCCCAAGCCCCTGCTGACATTGAAATGAGGTACAGAGCAAGCTGCAAGTGAGTTCATGAGGACCATGGCTCCCTGGCTTTTTTAATCTACTGGTGGCCACAACCCCAGTAGTGACCTGTGGAGAACAGTATCTGACTTCTGGCCACGTTTGAGCAGATTCTGCACTTTGGGACTGCTGTAAAAGTCACACACTGAAGAACAACACCCATAAAAGGAGGGAATTGCTCTTTTCAAAGAGCAAAGTGCACACTGCAGAAGAGAAAAAAAAACAACAAAAAAGAACAAAAACATACTGAAACGTTTACATTATGTGGTTTTTTGGATTTGCCGCCGTGTGAAATTTTTGGCAGCGTTGCTTCTATTTAGCCAAACACACTAATAAGAAGTTTACTTTGCCACATACAGTACTTTCTGTTATGACGTCACTCTGCGAGGGATCGCGAGGCAAACACTCCGTCCACATGGCAGTAGCAGTTGAAGGTGATTTCACTCAGGTGGATCCATAACCTACATATTCAGATATCTATTCTTCGATGACAAATATGTTAACTTGTGCTGCATTTCATTATCAACATTAAGTTGTTCAGTATTTCTGTAGTGTTAGATATCTAAATATGCAAAATGTGGACCAACAAATGGCTTGGGTGATCAGAAACTGTCGAGGCTAAAGTAAAATTTGGAGTGCAATTGTTAAAATGTTGGAATATCCTTTGACATATTTTTGCAAATGTTTTTGTGTGTAATTTTGGAAATGTTTGACTTGCAGAAAGGCTCTGTGGTCACCTGCTGTAGCTCTGAAATTCTATGTGATATGTACAGTATTTAATGATTTAAATTAAGCTTATATTTTATAAATTTTTTTGGCTTTATTTTGTACGTTTGTGCCCATGACTGCTGTTTGTGAAGGAAGTATTGCATAGATAATTTTGTACCCATCTCAGAATCTCACAGATGATAACCTGTTGATGAGGTTGAGTCTTTTACAGGAGCAGCTCAATTCCTAGTCTGTGTACATTTGTATGATAGAGTGAGAGATTTATTTTATACAGCGATTCTTCAACAGCGAGTTTAATCCTTTATCCTTTCATTGCCGTTAGAACATGCCTCATAGCCCTGGTGGAAAACACACCAAGGTGCAAACAGTGAACTACAACAGGACTGACAGCTACATGTACATCATCCGTTGCTGTCACAGCCAGTGAACTTTTGTTAGTGAATGAGTGAAGCGAGTTCTTAAGAGTGAATGCCTTTCAATATGCAGCTTTTTTTTTTTTCCAGTGGCTTATATGTACCGTACATCTTCAGATGTACCGAGTCACATTTGTGATGTAGCTGGGATCACAATCTTCCATCTTTCGGCACTTTGCATCAGGGCCACATCAACATTCAAACCACTTGGTAATGCACTAACTGAGCTGAGAAGACACATTACTGTTGCTTAAATGGAAAATATTGTGTATTTTGTCCGTTGACAAATAGGCATCATCTGTTTGCCTATTTATCTTCGTAGACATTTTGGGAGAGAGCACTTTTCTTTTGAGACCTACAATTTTTTTGTCCGTTTTCATTTTTGAGGTGAAATACAGTGTTTAATATGAGCTTAACATGGCACCAGTGCAGATACCTTACGCACTTTGACACATTTTTATTGGGTGAAATTAAATGTTTTGTCAAGATCGTCTGACAAAGATTTAAGCTGTATTGCATAGTAATGTTGAGTTGTATACATCTGCCATTTGGTTAGTAAAAGCTTGCAGTGTCAATCATCCACTATTCATTCATGTAGCTTCTCTTTAAAAGGAAACGTGGGTCCACTTTTCTTTTTTATTTACAGTAGAAACATTTGTCTACAGCTTTGGATGCTTCTCATGTCATTTATGTGATGATGTAGTTTGGGTTTTGTTCTCCAACTGTAAGAGCCAAGCAGATTTGCAATTTCTACTAACAGACAGCACCTCATTGTACAGATGGCATTTTCATGTTGCCATGTCCTTTGATGTGTAAAGTTTACTATCTGTTCTCTCATCTATTACTGATCAACAGCGATACAGTACATTTGGTAATTGTTTCAGGCCTTAATTGATCTCTTTGGTCGTGGAAGAGCAACAACTATTTATACCTGTGCAGGGCCTCTTGGAAATATGTTCCATGTAATTTTTTGTGATGTCTTAAAAATGTGAAATGTATCCATATTATTTATAAATGCCTTTATTCTGTTGTACATTGTTAATAATACCTTCATAAAATGTGCTGTTTTGGCTTTTCTTTTTGGGGGGAGGAGGGCAAACTAACCTACCCTTCATGCCATTCAGACATTATTAGTGTTTATCATTGAGATAAAGGTACTTCAAATTATTTTTGAAAGAATTTATTGCCATCATGTGACACATTACATAAAATTAATAACAGATGACAACTAAAGCATTTCAATGTAAAACTCCCTTTCCCTCTAAGGGGTCCATTGTGCAAAGCAAGTCAAGATACAAACATACTGATCATAATTTTAACATTTACACAAATATTTAAAAATATTCTAAGATATCTTTATAATCAGCTAAGCTGTTCTCTTTCACACTCACTCTTCAAAGTGTGAGTGCATGTGGACAATAAAACTTCACTTCTGAGACATGCAAATTGGCACAAATGCTAGAAAAAAAACAAAGATAAGAGAAGTTGGAACAAAGTCAGCTGTGACACTGTTGTTTCTGGTCATAAATTCAGTGCTTCAGCCACTTTCCTCTCCTCAGGAATACCATTTACCTAGAAGAAATACGAAAAAAGGCATATAAAACCACATTGTCAACAACTCACCTTTATGTTTTGATATGCTCTTAGTACTCTAGAAGAGCTGCAATGACCTCATAAATAAAAAACAGCTAACAAGTCCAACATATCTCTACAGTGACTTATAAACAGCAGCACCTACCTCCAGCCTTCGAAATGTTGACATAACATAATTGTCTCCTTTGTTAGCAGTGAACACAGAGAGCAGCAAGTTAGCGTTTCATGCAGCTGATCACCATGCTCACAAGAGGGTGCTCACATGCCAACATCACAATTAGTGGTCTCATGCAAGTGTTGACAAGCCGAGTCTGGACGCTTGGATCATTTACAAGCAGAAAGAACAGACTGAGGTTGTAAGCAACACAGAGAAGTAACTACAAAGCCATGTTTTTCAGATTTCTTCATATTACTAATGCTACTCAATGTGTTTAAGGCAGTAAGGTATAGTAAGTGAATAGTAAGTAATTTTACAGTGACATTAATAGACTTAAACCTGCTGGGAGACGTGCTTTCCTGCACTAGACATCCTAATTAATATTAGACAAGGACAGCTGTTTTATGATGATGTAAAGCAGAAGCACTGTAAAATGACATATAGACAGCTTTATGCATACATTATAGCCTTAGCGGCCATGTTTTTCATAAACCATTTGTCACTTTAAACTGTTTCTATATTATTTAAATCTTGTTTTGACATCTACTTCCGTATTTAACTCAAGCATGTGGCAGCATCTTTATTTGTTAATCACATATTACACATGCAGACGAAGTACGACAGATTGCTAGACTACAAGCAAAGACTAGGAGGAAATACTAACCCGATGGCCGTTGCTGTGGTATCGTAATCTGGTTTTGCAGATTCCTGAAATCACAAACAACAGACAGACATTCATACACAAACAAAAGCTATCATGTGAAAGCTTGCTGTACTTATATTACTGCATTTTTCCGTTTCAAGCCCATTAGGACAAATCATGGGACAGCTTGAATCTCTTAAGCTGTAGTCGTATTTTCCAAAGGCCTAACTCGCTTTCTGCAGCTTTAGCTATAAACATGGCTAGAGAGCGCTGGAAACTGGAGATTAAACGATAATGGTATTGTTGCAACTTCTATTTTTCGCCATAATGACGCCTACAAGCTTTACATCTGCTAATGAGCGTGTGCGGTTTCATGTGCGACCATGAGCATGTGAATGACTGCTTATACACAGCCATCTTATTCATGTGCACTTCCTTCCTCCCACCAAATCCCTCAACTCACGCCTGTGTCTGCATTAGGGGCATGCTGGTGGTCTCGTAGTTGTCGGGGTGGATGGGCGGCACCACCTCGCCGCTGACTGGGTTGAAGACAGGCAGGGTGGAGAGGGGCCAGGAGATCTCCCGGTTCTTGGACATGCTCCGCAGCTCCTTGGTGGACTTCTGGATGGAGCTGTGGTGAACAAGCTGGATGCTGTGGAAGGGAGA
Source organism: Amphiprion ocellaris (assembly GCF_022539595.1). Taxonomy (NCBI): domain Eukaryota; kingdom Metazoa; phylum Chordata; class Actinopteri; family Pomacentridae; genus Amphiprion; species Amphiprion ocellaris. The sequence continues at coordinate 12,014,620 of NC_072780.1, forward strand.
AGCAGTGAATTTGTATTGTAGCATGTTTTGGTGTTACGGCAGGCGTTCCCTCACCAAAGCCTAACTGAGCTCATCGTGTGCATCTATGACAACATCTGCACTCAGTTTGCGCATGCACAACAGAAATATAACACCCATCCTCACCTACTGCTGTGATTTCTTTGTCTGATTTAGGGTGCATAATATGTTGCTAATCTAAATAAATTAGTAGATATTTAGTTGATAAATAGGAAGAGATACACAGTATGTATAACTGTGAACAGCATCGACTCCCTACTGCTAGCTGGCTATTGAATTTTTCAGCAGCCCACAGGATGAATTGATGTCAACACACGTATGAGCATATGAATGGGTATGAAACAGCCATAAATGACAACATAAACGACAAAAAAAAACTGCAAACCAAAGAGGGGAGGGACAGAAACAGACCCAAAATAAAGAAGAACACAGGAGAGGTAAAACACTTACTCTGGTGTTTGCATGTTTCTTTTTTCCCTAGAAACAAAACAAAATGGATGAATTAAATACTAATATTAATAGTTAAAGCAACATCTACGCACAAGTGAATGGACTGTTGGATAAAGACAAGGTGGAGATGGTGTGGAACACTGAGTGAACAAAGGGGGCACGTCTCTCCCAGCCTGTAAATGATGAAAGGATGTATTGCGGATGAATGATCGTGGCTGTGATTTAAAAACATCAAGATGTACACGAAAACATTAACCAAAACCTGTGACAGATATCGATGAGGAACTTAATATAAAAGGACCAAACTACTGGATGGTAATGACAAGCTGCAGTCCCTGTCCAGATTTCATTTTCTGATTATCCTGCCGCTAACTGAGCCCTTTGCTGCCTCTTATATGTATCAGTAAAACTTTCATTGCTTCCCTCAAATATTTATTGGGGTGTTTGGTGCATTATTTGCATATAAATATAAGACCAAGCAGACTTACACCCCTTCCCGTCTGCAGCACATAGTGTAGCCGATGATGAAGAAGAGGACTAGTGCCACAGCGGAGGGAACGGCCAGGGTGACAAGGAAGTCGGAAAAGTAGTTCCGGCTCTTCAGAGATTCAGACGGGGGATTGTACTCCCCAAATTCAGGCAGGATTCCGGTGCCTGGATCGGGACGGGTAATGTAAACTGGGACTACTTTGTTGATGTCAACCTAAAGAAATAAGTAAGAATTAATTCAGGATTTGTGACAAACACAGCAGATACAGTGTGATTAAAGCACAATCTTTGTTAACCCTTTTGGACCTATCGGTCTGTTGCTCCTGTCACATTTTACACACAGTGGACCCATTTTTCACCGCAATATAAAGTCATACATATCTATGAAACAGCACAACTTCTGTGCAGTATGAAGGTCACAACATTTTTCCAAGTGCCCACAGGTAATACCGACACTGGAAAAAACTGGTGGCTCCACATTCTATAGGTAGATATTTTATTTATTTCCATATTTGTATTCTCTCTGGTCTGTGTAAACACAGCCTGCAGTTTACCTAAAAAAATTTATTTAATACTTTTTTTTGCACGATTGTTGATTGTAGTTGAGTCATGCATTGCTTTTCAGTTGTACTGAGAAGTGGAGAATTTTTTTGCTTTTTACATATTCCTGTTACTACAAATTATAGAAATGTAGAATAATGTGACTTTGATGCAGTATCACAATTTGAAGTTTATGTTTGATACATTTTTCCTGATGGACCTGCACATCACAAGTTTTTGTCTTGATAAATTTTGTCATTTGGCGATTTTTTAAAAAGATAACAAGCCTTTCAAACCCTCTATTAAAAGCAATAATTCATGTCCATCATGCCCCAGCTTTAAAAACCTGCATGTTTTGGTCCCGGTGAATTTGTAGAAGAGCATCCTCACCAGAGAGATCTTACACCAGTCGATGTGAAACTGAGTTCTGAACTTTTTGTCACAGCTGATGGCAGGCTCCATTTCCTGACTGCAGCGTAACTGGTTGTGTGGGCTTTCCACCTCCCGAAGGCAGGACGAGAAGGGAACATCTGCACCAACCATCACATAAACACTGGGGAGAAGAGAAGAGAAGATGGAGCTTTATTTTATGTTTATGCTGAGGTCTGTAATAGTCAAAGCATTTCCCCAACCGCTGAGTGTTCTCTTAGATGCTTTCATCTTCCAAAACGTCAGCATGAATCTTTGATGCACAACTTATGCACTTCATGTGGGCTATTCCCCTCTGAATGGAAGGAACTGACAGTGTCTGTCAATGCAGAAGTGTATTCATTTAATTCACAGCAAACTGAGGATCCCTAAGGCCCCAATTAGATAATGTCTTGGTACAAGTGGACTGAAAATAAATGCAATTTGTTTAATTTAGAGAGGTGAAGGGGTCCCTCATGGGGAGACGTATTTCACGCATGTTGTGTAAATCAAAATGTAGAGTAAGTTTTTAAGATTAAGACAAAATTAAGCTTAGGCAGATGAAGAATCGAGCAGAGCCAAATGTTATCTTTGTAAAAAGAAAAATAAATTATTCAGCTGTGACCAAAGCATGGCTCCTTCCAAAATGCAAAGCACTAGGAGAATTCACAACTGCTAAGCACCACTGTCATGTTGGTGCAGATCCTCACCCTTCTTTTAGGTTGTTGATAGGCAGGGGCACACGGCCACCACGGTCCAGTGCCGAGGTAATGTTGATAGCATTGAGCCGCTCTGGCTGCCATACGTTCTTCACCGCTCCCAAGAAGTCCCCCAGCACCTCGCTGGCCAGCATTTCCTCCACATTCATGTTTTTGATGTAAAACTCTGCCTGGTAGGGCAAGGGGAACTCTGCACAGTAACACAGAGGTGACAGTTAGAAAAAAGATAGAAAAAGGTGAAACGCAGTGAGATGTGATGGGTCAGAAGACAGGACCAAAGCTGAACAGAAATCTACTAAAATCCATAAAACTGAGAAACACGTAACGCTGCAGAAGTGCTCTGTTGACATCATTATTACTTTACTACTGCTGCACAACTGACAGTTTACCAGTCTGTCCGGCAGACGCTGGTGTGTCTGCTCTGCTCTGTTATGACTTGGCCTCCTTCTGGGGCCAGATGGCAGATGACATCACAGCATAGGGAGAGTGATGTCACATTAACGCTGCAAACAGCTGCTGAGCATTCCCCCAACTCAGTTCCTATAGTACTACATGCACCGTGACTGGTCAACAAGCCAGCGAGCTAACATACAGATGCACAGATGTGGAGTAAAGTTGTCGAGATGGCAAGGAACGGCTGCTTTCCACAAAAATACTGTCAGAACTCAGAACTCAAATGTACCAACACAGAACTTTAAAATAGCATATCATCCTTAGTGGAAGCATGAAGGATGAGTGAAACACTGAAAATCAGTTAAGACACATGTTTTAGTTTAGCTCTTTTCCAGAGCTTGTGATCATGTCACATAATCTTCATTACAAGATGGGGTTAGCCGAGTTGTCATGAAATTGTAGATTCCTTTCTATTCTGAGCACTTGCAAGAAGTACAAAGAAAACTGGGCAAACTGCAGCAGCTGACAAAGATCGTGTGATGTGACTGAAAGCTACAGAACAGCTAGTAAATGGATCCTGTACAGAGATTATTCCATCAATCCATGATGGATGTTTAAATATGCCGTTTGTCTTACGACATAGATTGATAAGTTGTGCTTGATAAAAACTAATCAAAGGCAACATTTTTTCTTGAGGGAAGCCCATTACACAGTCCAAGTACCAAATTTGCTCTCAGGATTTAATCAGGGAAGTTGCACAGTCTGATCTCTGTTTGCTCTAAGCCCCCACACTGGCGCCTCTTACCCTCTGTGGCCATGATGTTTATGACCAAGTTGTGCCGTGCCGTCTCGAAAGTGCGTCTGTTATAGGCAGTAATCTGCAACACACAGGGGTGAAAGTTTAAGCCCAGATCAGTGCAGCTTATATGGCAGCAGCTCTGTGGACAAGGCTGAGCCAGATACACGATGCAGGTTCTGTACCCAGCTGAGGGACTGTATAGCGCACATGTGGCCTGCTGGAAACGTTAAGCCTTTTGGGAAAAGAATGTCTACAGTAGCTTACAGGGGACAAAGAAAGCATAAAAAAACATAAAAGGATTTAAATCTAAAGACTCCAAGCACAATATTGCACTATGCTACTACTAAATGCTTACAAATTAGCTGAGCTCAGTAAAATCATTACAAATGTGTTTTTTCCCTTTACCTTTATGGGGCACAATACAAATACATGATAATGTCTCCCATTCAAATAAATAAACTTGACAAATTCTTTCAGCTAAATGTTTTAATACTGTTCAACACTCCAAGCACAAGAAGCAGCATCTCCTTTTCTATACTCGGCAATAAGCAGCGGCACAAATGACTTCATCTCTAGTCTATTCACTTTGAACGTGGTCCAAACACCCACCTCTATGACGGTGGGCTTGCCAACATGCTCTGCAGTGGGGGAACCATAGAGCACTCCGTCGCTATGTTGAGTCCTCTGGATATAACGCAGCCAGCCCGGCCTGTCGGGGTAGCCCATCAGGTTGGTGTTGAAAGTGATCGGGTCGTTGCTGGCATCGCCTGCGCACAGAGCAGCTTAATGAGGGGTGGCCCAATGATTTGTTATGGGTCAGCACCAGTTCCATAATGTACATTTAGACCTTTTAGCTGAATTGGGGATGTGCTGCCAATAGCAGCTGAGCACTTCCTCCTAGTAAAATAAAATGAATAGACAATGCACTGTGGAATTTATACAATAATTGGGCCAGTAAGTATTTCTACAAAGGTTTTAGTGTTATTTAGACATTTAAACACATTAACAATACTAGTCACTTGACATCAAAGTGCAGAAAATGTGAATGTGATGGTGTTATACCTGATTTTGGGTAAGGAGGAAACTCTCCTTTGAAGTACTCTCTCTCCAGAACATGGACGAACAGCACTCCTGCAGATGGGTAGACGTTACGGTCTGCATGTGACCTTGACAAGATGGTGACCACTGCAACAGAAATTTCAAACACCGTGGAAGTTAGCTCATGATAGTAGAACATTTCCTATCCTGTGTGTGATTCATCACTGCCACCCATGTTAAAGAGAAGGCGTTAAGCTACTTCACACTCTGAATGAAGTGTTTGCTACGATAGATTTTTCCACAACACTCTTATGAAGTTTAAAGTATTAGCTTCACACAGTACAGAAACAGCGAAGTCTGAAGGGAAAAATTCTAATTATTAGCTGCTAGAAATACTAAAATTCTGTATAGAGGAAGAGCAAGCTGCTACAGAAAACCATTGAAATTCGGGGGCAAGGTGCTGAGGGTGCTGTGAGTAAGAGCAGCAGGGATGAGGGGTCTTTCAGACTGTACTGAGCTCTTTTTGTGCCTTCCCCCCACTCTGTTTCCTTTATGCACTCTATTTAGCCCCACTCTATTTCAAACAAACATTTAGTCTATATTTGTGAAGGGCATCACCAGGAAAATGGCAGTCCCTTCACAAAAGTTTACACAAAGTAAAGCCGGAGGTGATTTGCCCGTCTCTCTCCCTGCTTTTGTGTCTTTCTCTTTCACTACTTCCCTCTCTCCTGCTTCTTCTTTCACTCGTCTACTTTTAACCTCTCAGCAACCTCTTCTGCACGGCATTTTTGTGTTCTCCCTTTTTCTCTCACTCTCTCTCTCTCCCACAGTGGGTGGGAACTCAATTTTTAATCACCATGGGAGATTGAGACTGAGTGTACAAGGAAGAAGAAGAGGAGGAGGAGGAGAGGGGGGTTTGGGGATGGGGGGTTGTACTGGAGATCTGTGCTATGAAGTGCAAGTGAGGGAGAGAAAAGCAAGTCTGAACTGTTCTCGCCTGCAGACACACAACTCCAGACGCATTAGGCAGCTAGGAAAAAGGCCTGGGAAAGCTTTGCGTGTAGATGTGCCTTCCCGCTGGCAAAATGTTGCTGATTTTCCCAATTTTTCCCTCCTTTCAGATCCTCTCTTTAGCATCAAACTATCATATGCTATCAGCAGCTTCATAACATGAAGTACTCTTTTACTTCTGGACTGTAAGCCCTTTGCTTTAACAGACGCTGTTTTCTAAAGAGAGTCCACCGAAGAAAGTAATAGAGAAGGATTTACATTTTAATCCGTGTGCATGAAAAAGGAAGTCAGTAAGAGATGTATCTGTTATCTATTACCAGAGGGCACAAAGGGGTTAAAGATTAGGTGACACAGTAAGCCGCAGACTGTTGAGAAATTTCACTTGTACAAAATGCCCAACTGCAATCTGAGTACATTGATGAGCTGCTGGAAGTGTGAAGTTATAAAACAGTCCCTTATGTGTCTTAAACTGGGCTACATCTGTGACCAGTAACGGAGATGCTGAACTGGCCATATGTCTAATGTGCCCAAGGGCTCAGTCACAGCGAGATACGATCAATAGTGTTTAGCAGTCACTAAATGTGGTGTTACTTGAGCAACCTGAGGTTATATTCACTGCATCGCTTTTCATGGTCACATTGAGGGAACCACCTGAGCATGACTAATCCACATGATAGCTCTTCTTGCTGCAACTACTGCACCCATGATATTAGGATCTAGGTTATACAGCGACTAAAAATAAAACCTCATTCAGTTTCAGCAGACTAGTTGCTCAGTAATGACTTCAGTCGACCCGCAAATCCCACTCTGAATGCGCAAACTCGGATTCTATTATCTGACCCATTGGGCCTCATCAATTCTTCGACACACAAAGGACCACTTTCAGATGCTCGCTGTCAAGGTCAAATACTGGCTTTTCTGTTCTACTCAGCGACCAGCTGGGTACCGTGTAAACATTTGTGGCAGGTAAGGAGATGGGAGATGGAACAGGCAGGACATTCGAGTGGGTCCAGATGGCCACCTAATAGAGTCAGGATTAAGAAACCACCTATCGGATCTGAAATGGTTTTCACACTCTCTACATTACATCTTTTATTCAACGGCGAACATTTAGGCCTAACACATACTCATTTTGAACTCAGGTTAGCCAGTCTAACTTACAGGCCCCTTTAGGACTGTGTGTGACAGTTACTTTCGATTGTAGTCGCTTCCATTTACACAGCAGCCAGTGTAAGTAAAGATCACTGACTAAGCTACACTGAGGATCTGCTAATAGCTTCAGATCTGCTTATTTGAGGCAGGAGGACTTTCTGCCAGGCCTTCTCGAGATGATGAACTGCAGCATTCCCACTGTACACAATACATCACCGATTACAGGTTAATACCAAACGGTCCACTACGGACTAACTGTTGGCCTCAGTAGAGACAAACCATACATGCACATGCATGATCATACATACAATAAGCCACACTTTCCTAGCAATTCTGTTCACAAACGGATTAGCATTTAAGTATTTTCTACACAATCTTACATACACAATTTCTGACACAGATGCCCATAAATCCCATAATGGATCACTAACAGAGCTTGGGGGCTGTGGAAATGGCTAACCAGATTTTATGCTTTTCTTGGCCGACTATAGACTGATGGATTGTCAGGAGTAGTTGAAAAACGCCATTGGCAACACGGAGAAAAATAAACCAGTCTTGTTCCTCTCATGGCTCCAGCTAAGTGATGCCTCTAACTAGCTGAGGCAGAGACAAGAGAATTGTGTCCTTTAGTTCTGTTAGATCAGCTTCATATGCACACGTAGCCTGGATCAGGAGGAATGCATGTGCTTCTTTGGTGTTTAGTGCAGAAAGATAGACACCAAGGATTGCTACTGTTGTGCTATTCTGCCCGTGATGAGTTTGAGCCACACTGTTCTAAACTCAGACGTGGAAGTGAAAGCAGTCGGTGTCACAACATGCAGAAGGCGACAGCAAAGGAGGAGAGTGGACACGAAACGGCCAGTTCAATCTTCTAGCTCAGCATAAAGGTAAGTAAATCACTGATTTCTCTAAAATGATTGTTGAAAACTTACAGTACAGTAACGTACCAGTACGACTTTGAACAGAGGAAACAGAACTTTCTGTAACTGTTAATGACTAAAAATCAGTTCTACTTCTAGCAAGAGTGAGGTTTAGGGAAGATTTAAAATTGCTGTTACAGCAAAAGAAAGTGGGCCAAGTCTGAGGGACAGCAGACAACTCAAAACAATAATGCCAGTATTAATGGGGACCAGCTGAGCGTGTCACTGTGTTATAATGGGGGGAGGGAACAGCGGGTCAACACATGAAGTGCACCACTGCACATACACCCACTCACCATCTCTGTACAGGGCTGTTCTCTGCTTCAAGGCCAGGGATTGCTCCATATGGACATTTCTCTCATGTAAAGCGCTGTGTTTCATATCATAGGCATGCACTATGTAAACTACTGGATCAATGAATAAAAGCATGAATGGAACAAGTGCGTCTTTTAACAGCATTGACAACAACACACCCAGTTGCCAGTTTTTAAGTACGCAAAGCTAAACCTAATGCAGTCTATTATGCTCATACTACAGTAAATCCTACCTTTGCAAAGGTTATAGTGCTGTGTTATTGTTCAGGAGAAGTGTGGATTTAACTTTAAGGTCATGTTCTAACCTGTCAATGTTCTAATAGTTGAAGCAAGGCAAGTTTATTTATTTTGCACCTATTTCAAGAAACCAATTCAAACAAGTTTACCTGCAAAGTTAAAAGGCATTCAGATAAAAAAGGGAAAATTTCAAAAGATATATGGTTTAAAAAGAAAAAAAAAACAGTGATAAACATTAAGTAAACCAAGAATATAAAAACTGTAATTACAGTGCAGTGAGATGTAAATAAACTGCCTGTAATTTATAAGTACTGTTAAGCATGTACGCCTTGCTATTAAAAAAAAAATTCCAGGGGAGTTTGTTTCAGATATTTGGTGGTTAGAAACTGAACAGTGGTTCTTTATGTTTTGTTATGACCATGGAAACAGTAACAGACCTGTTTTGCATGGCATGAAAGAGCTGCATGGTTCATATTGTACCAACAAATAATGAATTTATTTTGACCGTGGGGTAATGCGTCTCACTTTGTTGGTGTTTCAAGTCTAGCAATAATGCTGTGAATCAACTCCTTCTGTATGACTGACGTTTGATCAAAATCTGTAAAGCAGGGGTTGATCCATTATCAGCACGGCAAATTATCAGATCCAACCTTTAGCATTCTTCCCAGTAAACTAAATAAATCGTGCTATATTTTGATGCAGTCCACTGCACATCACGAGTGATAACCTATCATCACTGAAGCTGCTGAAAGTTTTAAGTAAACATATAAATAAAGATATTCCAACACAGTCTGGTGTTGAACTTTCTGTTATTCTACATTTTGACTCAAAAAGGATTTCAGTTTTTACTGCAAATATGCATATCGGTTTCAAAAATTGATTGTCTGTCACCTTAATTGCTAATAGCTGGTACTAATATCAGCAATGGAACACCCCTACCGGTCGACCTCTACTGTAAGTTCTTTACAGCCTAATAGTTTAAAGATGTACAGCTCTGTAGATTACTTGAGTAATCCACTGGTCAGAAACTATTCAGAATTTAGATGTACTGATTAGTTGTTATAGATATTGAAACATTCATTGGGTCCAGCTCTTTTATTTGCCACATATGATAATAAATTTGAACATCTTTGGCTCATGAACTGGCAATATCACTCATTGGGCTGTGTTAAATTACAACAGGCTATTTTTTGGACATTTCATGGACCAAAAAAATAATTATTCAAAGAAGCAATTAAAGTACTATTGTTAGTTTGTACTGTGCAAAAATGCATGGTTATTTTAAAAAAGTTGTTTTGTTTTGGCCTTTCAAGTCCTTGTAGCTACATCAAGATTTCAGGCTAGTGTAAAACATTAAGAACTCAGCAATGATTGAACAAAAACTGAACATTACAACTTTCATGAAGGTAGGATCTATGGGGAAATAGACTGAAATCATTTTAGATATGTGCACCTGATAAACTGGCAACTGAGAGTATACATTATTCTTAAAACAATGTGTGTACCAGTGATAGACAGCTCTAACAAAGCACATACTGCCACTGAGCAGATGTCCCTGCATTCAAATAAGGACAAATGAAATTGCTAAGCTCGCATTAGCTGCGTAATTAGGCATTATTAACACACCTGGTGTACAAATGAGCACGGGCCTGAACAAGGGGACACGCGCAAGAAACATAACTAGCAAGACAGTGTAAACAGTATTATCAACTCCACTGGAAATATAAGGTAATGTAAAAAAAATGACTATTTTTTAACCAATTCTGTTGTGATATTTAGGCTCTCTCTTCGTATAACGGTTTAGCTGTCAGTTGGTAGCCATTTTTCCGTCTCCTCCTCAGCCTCCTGGAAAAAATGAGCAGAGCAGCTAAGGCTAACTAGCTAGCTAACTAGCGTAGGTACCTCATCAAAGGCGAACGAGTGAAAACGTCGTGATATTCTCCGAGCTAAATCGATACGTACCCGAACCCAGCCACACCGCGACAGCTGCAGCCGACATGGTGCCCGTCGTCCCCGTAAATCTTACATGAAAAATGCTGTTTTATCTAGTCGCCATTGGGTTTGACAGCCATAATAATAAGCATCCTGCAGCATTCCTTCCTCCGCCTCCTTCCTTCACTGGAAACAGCGCCGACTTCTCATTGGCTGAACATCTGGATGGAAAAACATGGTTGTCTCGTAAAGAAGGAGCAAAACATGATGTGAATCAGAATAGGAGCACCACGCCTTTGGCAAATGCTTCTGTGTGGTGCTGTTTAGTGATGCTGGGTTGAGTTTTGTCTGGCTGCTTAACAAACACAAAGCTGCCTGTGTGTCTGTCTGGTCCCTCTGATCTGACAGATGCTTCATTCTCATTATGTAATTTTCTAAAAGCACCTTGTCATTATATTTACTGAAATGTACCGTTTTTAGTGGCTTAATTGATGGCTTTTTTATTTCCTTAATAATGCATCCAAAATTTGTATCAAAACTTGTGAAGACAAACACACCTTCTTATTCTCAAACACACACCATCGCCTCACCAGGGCTTGACCTGCATATGCACAGCTGTAAGAGGGCAGAGGCATGTTTGCAAAGTCTTCTCCAATCTGTGCAGACCCCCTGCAGAGGCAGTCCTAGCAGACAGATGGCCGTGTTTTGGCCCCTTGGCTCCCAGTCAGCTCTGCTAAAGGGCTTCGGGACCCTTAATTCACCCCCGAGGCTCCCTTGATGTCAGCCGCCACTAAGAGAGCACTTTGATCTTGCAGAAAAAGCCTCGTAATTCTGGCTAACATACTGACAGTGGTCACTGCGTGCTTCGTGTTTGATAAATTCAGATTCCAAACTGGATTCTTGGCTTCTTCAGTGGTGATAAACACGATGCCATCCATCCTCCGTGTACTGCAGTGCGTGGCTGTTTTCTTCGCTCACCCTCCCTTTTATCCCCTTAAGATTATTTTTAGGTTGCTTAGCAACATCTTCTCATAGCCTGTGTTTGTGTGAATATATCACAACAATCAGTATAGGTAGGTGCATGCATGATGCTCGGCAATGAGGTTGAGGAAAGCAAAACACTTATGTCTCGGAAAAGGCTTAGATAGTGGCTAAATGTGTCTAATTTGAGACTGATTTAGACTAATTTGAATCCAATATGTTTTCAGCATAGCCTGCAGTATAGGTTTAAACAGTAATTGTCCTGAATTGGCTTGTTTTGAGTTGCAGGAGAAGATGCAAAACACTCGCTTACTCTCCTCAGCAGTGAGGGCTGTTACAAAATGAATCTGGGAAAAGCTGTAACTCATTCTGTTTCTTTTAGTGTAGCAGATGCAAAACAGACACCTTTTATTATATTTTTTACTCTATATTATTCAAGATTCACTGAATAGGTATTCGAAGGGTTATCAATAAAATGGTGTACAGTGTGGCTTTTTGTAGAGAAATAGAATAAATATGCAAACCACCCCTGCTTTAAGTGAGATTAGCATGGACTGAAATGATTGTGTAATAATGCAAATCACATGTTTTGGTGACAGACAGACAGACAGACAGACAGACAGACAGACAGACAGATAGATAGATATGTTTTATGAATAGGTTCATTCAAATTGATCAGGAATACACATTCTTCTACTACTCAACCTCATAAAAGTTGCTTAAACTATTACATGTTTTGCTTAAGATGGTATTCCAAATTTATTCATACTTAGTTTGTGCTTGGGTAGAATTGCATGTAAGCAACAATGCCATCTATTATAACACTTTGAAACAGTTATATAACTCAGTGCTATTTGTGAAAAATCACACATTTGGATGTTGACAAAGCGTCCTTTTTCTTTTACTTTCTTCTGGTGCTTTGTCACATGAATTCAGTCCTGTGATTTAGGTGGTTTCTGTTGACTCATGTGACACAGCCAGCTACATTTTTTTTTACTGTTCCTCTTTAATATAGGTCTCAAAAATGAACGCTTACAGACTGACGGGGATAGAGACAACAAACTTCACAGATCCCCGGTACGCATTTACTCATGCTGGGCGCTAGCATCAATGTCCACATGTAGAGGTCTTTATTACATTTGATTAAAGTATGACTCCTGAGACATTATTTGTCCATTAATTTGACATAACATGAGTCACTACAGGCAAAAACACTGTTTTTTTCAATGATTTTTTTGGGATATTTTGCTCCCATAGTGTCTCCTTTCAGACTAATGGAAAGATAACATTCATAATACACATTCAGTTGTATATTTTTTGATTCCATCTCTTTATAGGTATAGATTTTAACTTGTATTGCATATTGTGGCAGAAAGTGCCACTGCTTTAGTGCTTACACAGTTTTATTCAGGTTTGTCTGTATTCTAAATGTTCTTCCGGAGGGCTTTGTCCACACATCATTCATAGCCTGCACTGGATTCCTAAAAACATGGCAAAAATAGATTTTTTTTTTCTGTCTCACAGCAGTATTTTCTGATTTATGAAGTGAGAAAACAGATACCCAAAACACCCTTTGTAAAAAACACTGAACTCTAATATGTCACAAACATATGAAGCAAAAGTTTCGGCGGTGGCTTTCTGTTCCTTAAAATAATGCAAATTAGAGCATTTTCATTTATGTTTTGAGTATCACATTTGCATGTTTAAGCATAACAGGAAGCTTGTAATAAGTAACTGAGAAATGTGATGTCTGTTAGTTCAAATGCTACCTTATATCACCCTTCCCTTTATGTCCAGCTACACATTTAAATAGCCTGATAAGATGCATGCACAGAATTTGACTTTTTTTTTCTCAATCAGGCTGACTTTAACGAGTAAAATAACAGTTAAATCAAACTTTATTTTCCTGACTCTGCCCTCATCTAATCTCCTCAGTGCTTCCTCCTGATCCCCCACACCCCACTTTGAGAAACACCCTAATTTCAAGGACGGGGCCCAGAGTGGTCCTTCACCCTGTGCACCCCACCCAAAGCCCACTGATGTACAATGAGCAGCCAGTGAAGTTACAGTGGCTGTGTGTGTTGGTATTTATGCCAGACTGCAGCTCGCTGAAACCCCCTCCGCGCAGCAGATTATCGGACCGAACCATTGCCGCAGTTCAGGTTTTAACACCTGTCACATGAGGCTTTCCGCTCGCAAACCGGCGGCTATCACTGCATCTGAGCAAGTTCACTTGGCCACACTGCGGACGTACGTCGGACGCTGCCTTCATGCAAACGCAGCCACAGTGCAGCTCTCGCTGAGACGAGCTGCCAAACCGCACCGACACCCCCATTGTGCGGCTGGCAGCATCACCCACTGCCTGCAATGGCGTTGTAGCGGCTCCGGTGTGTCCAAGCGTCTCCGTGGTGGCGATTTCGTCCCGGACTATTTACGAGAGAGATGTTATCATCGAAAGGTTGTGCAGCGAGAGCATCATTTGCCACAAGTTTGCGCCGTGGATTACGTTTTATTTATCTCACGCGTCCAACGAAGCCGGAGCCATGAATGTAAGTCTGACTCTTTTGTTTTTGTAACAGGGAAGCAACATCGCTGTGGTTTGTGGTCAACACTTAAGTTCGTCTCTTTTTGTTTTTTATTTATTTATTTATTTATTTATTTATTTTGTTGTTGTTGCAATCAGTAGGAACAGGTCGATCATTTGCGTTCGGGCTCTTGCAGAAATGTGCAAGAGGTGAAATGGATAAATGTTAAACGGTGTCAGAAAGAAGGGAAACCTGAGCTGTCATGTTGTGTGCGGTGTGGCTGATGTGCGCCTGTTTGTATGATCCACTGACACACTGTTAAAACCTCAATTTTATCTTTCATCTTGCACCTCCGACAGTATTTTCCTCCCTTCCTTCATGTGCATTATGCTCAAGTTCAAACGGATGATTTTATTTTGTTCTTTTTGCTCAAGGATTTCTCATAGGTGGACCAGCAAGAGTCCAGCATGCTGAATAATGAATACTGAAGCAGGACATTTAGGTTTCAGTCACTGCTGCTGTTGCTGCTGCATCTATACCACCCATGCTGTGGGCTACAGCACAGCCTAGGTTAATGGATTCTCTGTGTCCCAGATTAATGTTTTTTTTTTTTTAATTTATTGTGTCATATTTCATCTCCCGCTATGTGGATGCATTTCCAAACAGTATTAAACATTAATGACTGTAGGTATGGAATATTTAACTACCACAATGAGCCAGCTACCCTTCTCCAACTCACAATTACTGTGAGGCCTTTCATTAAATGTTTAGTTTTTTTTTTTTAGTCTCCAGGGATGGTATTAACACACATCTGTGAGTGCATCTAGCAACATTTTCTCCGAACAGTAAAGGTTGTATGCACCATGTATGGCTGTGTTTGAGGGCTGACATTTAATAGATACCACCATAATGTCAGTGATGCTTTAGAGAGCCGAGGGATGTTTTAGTGCACAAGGGTCACAGCTTACTATAGAAAACAGAGGGAGGGGGAGAGGGAGTGAACTATGTTTTCTACAGCATAGCACCATTTTAAACAAAAAGAGCGCAAATCTGTTCAATGATGCCAACGGTCAGTATTGATTTGAGAAGGTTATCAACTCAGGAATACTGAATGCAGAGCATCATCCGAATGCTTTTACAGCCCAGTAGGTTTTCATAACTACAGTAGTTATCTTGTACTGAGAGCTTTTTTATCATGCATCAGCTTCTGTAGTTAATTTGGTTCCCAAAGAGGGTTATTGAAGGTGAACATGATCGTTTTTTTTTTTTTTTTAAAGTTTGGAACCAACATTTTGAATATAAAGTGGCAATTTACGTTTATGGGGTACTGTTGTGTACCTCTGTAAATGCTCATCTCTCTTGAACTGACATCATACAGTGTTACAAAGTGTTTCCATCTTTTTAATGTCTCTTTTTATCTCCGCAGGTGTGAATGGTCTGGAAGGAACTATAACGTCAGCTGGGTCAGATTAAACAGCGCTGCAGTAGGTCAAACTAGACTCCCTCACTCCCACGCTCTAATGAGGCCACGGCGATGCTGACATCTCCTCTGAATCCAAAGAGATCATCATGCTGAAGACGGAGGCCTCGGGGGAGAGGACCAGCCTCCGAAGTGCCTCCCCCCACCGCAACGCCTACCGGGCTGAGTTTCAGGCGCTCAAGAAGGCCTTCGACCAGCCTCGGATCGATGGAGACTCAAAGCCCAAAGACCTCGAGCGGGTTAAACAACCGAGGGGCCGCCAGTATGGCACCCACGTCAGTCGCATTAAGGACATGTTCATGCAAATGGGCTCAGAAAATGCCACCACTAAGTCTAGGGGCCGTGATGATTCCTCACCACAAAAGCTGGTGAAGCCCACCAACTTTATCAACAAGGCTGACGGAACAGTGATAAAACTCCAGCATTCCTCATCGGCAGAAAGGGTTGGAGGTGCTGGAGCAAAGTTCTCTGAAACCAGGAAGCTATTCGAACAGCAGTCACGTGACCAGTCTCAATCACCGGTCTTTCCCTGCGGACGGGATAAAAGGGGCTCCCATGAGCACCTTGATGACTGGCGAGGTGCGAGGTCCAACCGAGGCAGTACAGACTCCTTGGACTCACTGTGCTCCAGAACAGAGGCATCCTCACCCACTGTTAGTCAGCTCAGCGCTGTTTTTGAAAATGCCGACCACCACAATCAGAGTGTTTCCTACAGAGGAGTCACCAGAAGAGCTCTATACTCACCCGACGGATTCCACCGTCATGGAGGTGATCTCAGTGAGGATGACTCGAGACAATCTCCCGTTCGCTCAACATACCGGAACAGGACAGGGGGCAAGTTTCCCACATCCTTGTCTTCTGAGGACCTCCTGAGCCCCAGTCCTGGGGAAGAGACAGAACTGAAATCAGAGGCTCCACAAGAGGAAGAAGCCCAAGAAAAATCTACAAGGAGAGACAGACACCATTTGTCTGGTGCCACCACCAATGGAAGCCAAGTTAATGGCTCCTGTGAAGAAGAAGAAAAACCTTCAGACACAAGAAATCATACCGAGGATCTAGGTGTCTCTAAAGCCTCCAAACCTGCACATGGTACTGTGACTACCAATAAATCTTCTGAAGATGCCACTCACAAGATGCTGCCGACCCCAACTACACCAACTAGAGAAAGCCAAGAGGATGGGGATGTTTCAAAGGAAGACAAGCCCTCTGAATCTCCCAAGGACCAGATGGAAGAACCTGATGAGGAATACACTGGGAATGAGCGGGTGATTTTTAACGCAGATGGTGACGCCTGTTACCAGGGTTGGGGTGAAAGCTGCACCGATCCTGAGGATGACCTCTACGGCGACGATGAGGATATTGTCTACGACCCGGGTTCTGATCTGACAGAGATTCCTGGTCTGCCCCAGGAAAACAAAGAGGACATCCCTCCAAAGAGGAAGATTCGCTTCAGCACTGCTCCCATTACAGTAAGCTGAATGCTCTACAAAAGTGTTGTGGAAGCCTAAATTGTGTAAACACACTGAGCACAATCCAACATAAAAGCCCTTGTGCAGCTGTGATCAAAACTAGGTTAAAACAACAGAGAACTAATGGTGTATTCAGAGCTCTGTTTTTATGGGCTTTATTTATAGCTACCCTCACTTTTTTGTGATTAGCTTTGTTGTTTGAACATACATTTTTAGGAGGCTGTGGGATCCTCATAAAATGATCTGACCTCAGTAATTTTTATCTTTGTTAGACCTCTAATGTCTTTCACTTTAGATCTTCTCCTTTTAATATATTCTACTTTGTTGCAGATACAATATCAAATTATTCTGTGTCGTAGGTGTTGCTCTGTAACGGTAAAGGTCGTAGCTGTTTTGTGATTTTGTGATGCAGAGCTTGAGGGTCAAAACATCGCCCTCTGCGAATTTGACATGTTCATGAGCAGAACATCTGTGCATGGGTTAGTCATGCTGGTTCTGCACCCACACAGTTTTCACACAAGATAATGTTTGTTTTTTTCTCGAGCAGTCTCATGTCTTGTTTTTTTTAAATCAGGCCATTTGTGAAGCTATTTGGTGATGAATTTTTCACATTACAGTGACAGTTTTCACAAATCTGTCAAATATACCATATATTCAGCATATAATAGACTCACAATGTTGGTGTGTTTATTATGTAACCTTGTTTCTTGCACATGCATTTTTACCACCCATACTACTATTTTTTCCACTGAGGATGGAAGGGTAAAAAAACTTTTTGCTGATCATTTGGGGTGACAATGGCCAACTCCCACTGAGAATAATTTTCCCAGTAATGAGTCAGTTCTTCAAGATTTTTTTTCAATTAATATAGTTATCTTTAGTATGGTATTTGTTGTATTTACCTTGATGTATTTTGATGTGTTTTTCAGTGCTGAGTTGGACAATGCAGGCAGTGTATGTGGATTGGAGAGATGGATTTGTAAGATTATGGAAAATATTTTTCAGTCTTTATCCCCAAGTATTTAGAATCAATGAGCTTAACGTTGGTAGTAGTAAACAACATGCTTTATGTTGCCCTTTTCCTTTTGATCTTTATAACTAAACTTGCCAGTGAAATCCATTTTTATTTTTGAGATTTTCCGTCTGTTGACACACAAGCAATGTTTGTGCTACTACATGATGGGGAGCACAGTAATAAATGAGAGATTATGGTTTATGCATGAAAGAAAAAACTAACACAAACATTCCACAGGTTGGGAATCAATCCTATTAGCATGTTGTAATGAGCCAGAACAATTAGCCCAGTTATTCTGGGCGGAAAACGTGATGTTAGCTAACTAATCACTGTGTAATGTCTCTGCAGAGTGTGTCTTTTTGCATTTTTCTCTCTTTAAGGACCCACTACATTTGCATCAAAACACATGCATCCTCAAAATGCAATGTTAGCACTATTTTGATCATATTCTTTGATTTTAGGAATAAAGATTCATATCTAATCCTTACATTATCTGGCTTTAGCGGAATAGTGAATGTAATATATATCTGTGAAAGATATATATACAAAATCTAAGTTGAAAAAGGCTTATGTTGACATTAATTTTGTAACTTTCATTTTCACCACAGAGTGAGATACTACAAAGCTTGTTGTCCCATTTACGTTGAACGGGCGGAGAATATGCTCCTCTGTTGTTGTCTGTCGATTCAGGGCTTCTGTTTTCCATGAAAAGGACTGACGCTCATTCATCATATGGAATATTCAACAGAGAAACTGCCCCCACCCCTACTACGACGCACACGCACAATTAGACATGCACCCCTCCCACCTCTCCATCACACCCCCTCCTTTCAGCACACGAGGAACAAACAGGGTTCTGTCTTTTGTTCGTCTGTATAGTGAAAGACACAAAGCTATTTTCTCAGCCCTCAGCCCCGCACGAGTCCAGCTTGACCCCTGTGGGTGGAGATTGTAGAGAAGGTCGTGGAAAAAAAAAACTGCCATCTTATCATCTCATACTTAACACTCCCTCGTCTTTGTGTAATGTTTTTTAGTCCTGCCCATCCTGACCGGTAAAACGGATAAACCATTTCAACATCCCAGCTTTGAAAGCTTAATTAATTAAGACATCTTCCTGGTAGCTACATGGAAAAGTTGACCCGCAACTACGGTCTCAGCAACATTTTGTAAACATGTACTCTGACTTCTGTTTGAAATGAAGACTAGCAGGTCCAGAAATCTAGTTTTTGGCAGCACATCTCTACAGGAGGCAGAGCTTGTTTTTCAGTTCACCACTTCACTCCAGAATTAAATATCTCAACCACTATTGGATGGATTGCCATGACATTTGTTTCAGATATTCATGTCTGCCTCGGGATAAACTGTATTAAATTTGGTGATCCCCTGACTTTTGAGTTTTAGATCCAAAATCTGTCCGATTGGTTTATCATCAGATATTTTCAAAAATAATGGTATCCTACTGGCCTCAGCTTTACTAGCACATTAGAGTTGTCGATGTGAAAATGCCACTATGCAGAGATTAACATGAAGCTCAAATTCTGCTGTGTAAAAACATCCTCACAGAGCTGCTTCTGTAAACTCTAAAACATCCTCTCTGACCCAGGGAGAGGCAACTGCTCTGAGCTACCAGAGGCTAAGGCAGCCTGCCATCCAGAAGGCGCTGACCTACAGAGGAGAATCAGGTCTCATGTTAAGCCAAGCAGTTGATTTTATCCTTGACATTAGTACTTCTAGTTTGGTTGTCCAGTCTGTGGCATACAGATTAATGTGCTAGTAATAAAATACAGTCAGTCTTCTATTGCACTTTAGATGTGCTCTTGCCAGTGTGTGTTCAGTGCTGCTGGTATGACATTGAGAATACAACGTGTGATCTGAATGTAGTGTTCAGTTCATCTTTCTAGTTCTGTCAGGTCTCAACTTTTCCAGCCTTGATCGTGTATAGATCCCACAAACTTTTAATTATCTATAACTTGTTGCTGATTTCTTTCTGTGCAGTGTTTTCTTTCCCTCTTTATCGAACCGCACCCTGGGAGTTTGACAGAAGTCGTCTACTACCTCTGCATGCTGCCTTGCTGTGTCAGTCTCCTCTTGTTTTCCTCTCCTTCTCTCTACGTGAATGGCATTTAATGTCACCTTTTTAATGACACTTTCTCTGCCTGTAGAGCAAATGCAATTTCATCAGTCGAGACACTGCAATATCTTAATAGAATTAAGCAGATGTGATGAGTGGAGCACCATTTAAATGGCCACTGAAGTGGCTCTGTAATCAGCCCCTACACTCTACATGCGGCCTGTTACTAGACCAAAGAGACTGCCGTTTTGTCCATTAGTTTCTGCTGCTGCACTGTTGCTGGAATGCTGAACATCATAGATCCGAGCTCAGAGCAATAATCAATATGATAGATGTGTGTCACTCCTCTTATCTGTAGCAAAGGTTTTGTAGATGCAATACTTGTACATGTCTGTGGATGTCTTATACTTGTTGTTTTGACCACTGTGTTGTTCTGCAGCATGGAAGGGATGGTTGTGCCAGTTCATTTTCAGTGGACTAAACATGTGAGTCTTAATGAGTTTCTTGAATTTTGAGATTTAGTTCCCTAGATTTAAAAGGATGTGATGTATGCACAGGATGATGCGCTGTCACTGAGTCATTTGGATCCAACTGATATGTTCATACTTGCAGATTAGATCCCTCTGCAAACATTTGGTTACACAAACAACCTACACACATTTTCTCTGTGTACTTTTGCCGTATGCGTGTTTGTATCTCCGGCTGCAGTATATAAATCCAATTCTCAGACTCATCTTGCACTTTACTGGAGCATGAAAGAACATAAAGACAAAGTTGCTGATGCAGAAAAATTGAGAAAATACCAACTTACATCTTCCCAGTGCTGTTCCTCAGACTTGCCAGGCATAAAGAGATGGTTATTTCTCTTGAGACTTTGGGGGCTCATTTGTCTGCCTTTAATACTGTACATGACAGCGGAGTCTCACTGCTTTTTGTCCCGATGTAACTCCTGGCTTTGTCTTACCTTCTGTTTATCCAGCGATCTTGGGTACATTTTATCCAACAATGTTGGGTACATTTTATCCAACAATGTTGGGGAAACTGTCCAACAATGTTGGATAAACTGCACATAGATCAACAGTCAGTGTTTGATTTCAAAAGCATCCGTATCTGGAGCATCACCTAATTGTCTTGTAAAGCCAAATCAAATTAGATGGCCTGTTGCCAAGAACTTTGCTTTCTGACCATGTTTTCTGAGAGAAAGGATTACTCTCCTTTAGGGCAGTCTGTCTGGGTGATGATATATGTGTAACAGCATTGCTTGACTTTTGGATCCAATTCTGACATGGATTTTGGCAAAGTCATTTGTAAATAGTATTTATGTCTGCAACAGCATTGCTACAGCTTAGTCTTTCTAAATCTTAAACCATGTTGCAGTGGATGTCTTTTCAGCTACAAATCAGTTTTGCAGACTTGTAAGTTCTCTCTCTTCCAATCAATAAATCAGTCAAAGTTAAAAGTTGAAGGACATGATTTTTTTTTCAGGGCTAATGTTTGAAACCAATATACATTTGTTGTAAAATTTGTGTTGTCATAATTTAAAGTAGCACAAACTCTACACAATACTTTGTTAAAAGGCATTTTTTCATTTATGTTTTCCATATGTTTAATAAAAGAGAACTTTTCAACATTTATCCTTCACTTCTGATTGGCTATTACTCATGACTTGTAACCAATCAGAGAATGAAGTTGATGGGACATTGCTTAACTCCACAGACTGGCTACAGTAAGAGAGAGGCTGCTGCATCAGAGCCAAAGAAGCACATTTTAAAATAATTTAATAAGGAATCAGCAAAAAAAAAAAAAAGATTAATAAGATGGTCAAAGTGAAAGGTGGTTGTTAAATTTCTATTACAGAACTTTCTGGGTCTATACATCAGCTGCATCATCCCTCAGTACCTAATTCTTCTAGTGTTTTCCCTCTGTGAGCTGGATGAAGCTGGCTGTCAACTTTCTCATTATGCAATCTGCGACTGGTTACAATGGGAGACGACAGTGTTTTGTTTAAAGAGAGTTCCAACACTCTGCAACAGGAACTATATAACTGCTAACATTTTGGTTAGAAAGGCAAAAGCAGCGGCTGAGCTCAGTTAGATTGACAGTAGGGTGTTTTTGTAATGCTTCTTTTGGGGAGGCTAAGTGAGAAATCTTGTCTCATAAACTAGACAAAATATCTAAAAAGTACAACTTGTGTGATATTATGTAGATATTTGTGCCGAAAGCTCAGCATAAACAATCCAGCAGTGGTTTTAGGTTTTATTCAGCCCAAACATGTTCTGCAAAATGTGTGTTTTTGTGTAGTAGTCATGCTGTCATTGGAAAAACAAATCATCATGATGCCAAGGATTTTTCCTCCCCCTCTTATCTCTGACAGGTACAACTGCTCTTGACTGGGGTGCTGGGTATATGTGTGTTTGTACGTGCACGAAGCTTAGTCACTCCATTATTAATGCAGCTGTGTTTTTGTTTGCTTGTTTCGGTGCCACCTGATCCTCCCCAGGGGATGCATTTTTAATGATCCAGGAAAGGCGAGATGTGCCTTGTGGTTTTTGAGGCTGGTCAGTTGCCACACAGCAGACTGTGTCATGAACCGTCATCCATCCCCCACCTTCTCAATCTGGTCCCGTGCTAATGGCATTATCAGTGCGCTGTCAGTTTTCATTGCACTAAAAAACAAAACAACAAAAAAAAAACTGCACAGAACACAGTGTTGCAGTGACACAATGTCCTCAGTGTTTGCTAAGCCTGTGCTCAGTCTGCTGCACTGTCGCTACGTCCTCGTTTGTAGTGATTCAGAAACATAATTAAGGTGAACTGATTTAAACTTCATCAAACATTAGCCACCATTAGACTGATTTTTGTCCTGACTAAGATAATTTTAGGGATCTGTGCCATATTCACAACAGTCCAGATCCCACAGAGTGGTTATTATGCTTTGTAGAAATATGGTCCCACACTCTGCCAAGTCATTATCACAGTCTAATGAATTACATAGCATAGCAAGTGGGCCTGTGCTATAACAAGCAACACGTTGTTGTGTTGCTTCTGATTCTTGCCTCCCACTCACTTTACAAGCTATGATAATATTCTCAGCCCCCTTGTTTTAAGCCGGCCCCTGCTTCTTTTTCTTTCTCTGTGGGTCTCTTGTGTTGTAGTTGGCCAATGGCTTGGTTTGTTGGTGGGAGTTATGGCACCCAGCGGTCTTAGACCATAGATAGTAGACTGAAATGCATTCTTGAGGCAAAAAGCAAAAAAAAACAAGCCTGCAACACACAGCGGATGAAAAACTCCAAACTGCTCATTTTAAATAGTAACACAACTGTGAAATTATACCATAATTGAATTTGTACTATTTTTTTCACAGTTTTTTTCTTTCAAAGATGCTCACTTGTATGACCAGTATTTGTGTCTATTCCATTTGCAGAAGTTGTATCTGAGGTTAAAAAAAGAAATGCTGACTTGTACAGTTGTGGTTTTCCCTGTCAGTGTCACTTCCTCAGATGAGACATGATGCATGTCAAAAAGACAGAAAGGTTGGCCTTGAATTCACTTCAAATTCCTGCATGTTCTCGATTCTCTTTATACAGAGCAGCGTACTGGATGTTCCCGTTTGTTTCTCTCTTTTCTCACTCTCTCTTCCTTCCATCTCCACCTCTTTATAGCCGTCAATCTCAGTCTGACATTAATTTATTTCCGTCATCAGCAACTGTCTCATCCCCTCAGAATCCCGACACTTTCTTCAGCACCTGTCACTTCTCCAGCCCGGTGTGTGTTAGTATGTGTATGTGTGGGCGGCCACAGGTAGAAGTAATGACATGCAAATGTGCTGAGGTGTCGCAGCAGAGCAGACTGTGTGTGTTTGTGTGATTTTGTGTGTGTGTGTGCCAGCCTGTAGTTAATCCACTGCAGGGTTTGCTGGGCTTGTGCCACAGCAATAGGAACATTTCTCCTGGGTTTTCCAGCCTCCTATTGCCCTGGGCAGCGTCCACTGTCTGGAAGGCACAGGGCGGGTGACTGCACTGGCACCAATACAGCAACGGCCCAGTTTAATACCATCAGAGGCTGTTTGCCGGGAATGGGAGCCATGCCGTGCCGTCTTAGGCAGGGACTCAGACAACCCTAGAGCAAATTACCCCAAGCCTCACCCAATCCTCAGCTTTTTTTTTTCATTTTCTTTTTTTATTTCTCTGTTATTGCCTGTTTCACTGTTCAATAGCCGTACTGTCTGCTGCTGCTCTGACCCATGAATCATGAGTCATTGTTTCTCTCTCACACTCTCAGTGATATTGTCTTCCATTTCATTTACTACTGCTTCATTTTCTCAGCATCTTAAAGATGCCTGCATCTCCTTCTGCGTCTTATTTCTTTTACCCTCATCTTCGTCCTTCATCACATCTCCACCCTCTTATTTTACTGCCCCATCCTCTCCTTTTTTTACCCTATCTGGAGCTTCCCCTCATCATCACGTCCCAGTATTAGCTCTTAGCTAATCACCTCCCATCAGGGGAGCCAGTGGTCCACAGCCCAGCAACCAGCCCGATAGGCTGACTGAGGTCTGAAAACAGTGACTTGCATTTTGATTCTGGATATATTAATGTTTAATAGATTAATTTATTTAGCCCTTTAATTCAAAGGCACTGAAGTACCATGCAAAGTTATTGTGATTAGTAAGAGCAGTACTTTAAATTAGGATCAAATCACCAATCTTATCACTAGTGGATGACCAGCCCTACTTCCTGAGCAGTACCACCTATGTATGTATGCATGCCTGCTTCTGCATAGTTTTACCTATAATAGGCTTTCCACTGACTCTACAGTACACACATATAAAAGCTGCATGTATTGACTCTCCTGTTGTTGTCACTAAAATGCCTAATTTGCATTTGCATTCTCTGTACATACCTAAACACCCATGTATGAACACAAGGACAGAGAGAGGCTCATCTACTGATTGAAATCATTAGTTTATGGTTTCCAGGCATCTGCAGTGTTCAAGCAGCTGCAGCAGCATCATCCACAACTGACAGCGAAGCTGTATTTCAGAGGAGGCGAAGCAAACTCTTTCTGTCTTAAAGCAAGGCAGACAGATAATGTAACAAGTCTGCCTGTCCAGGCAGAACCGCTGTCTGGTCTTCACTTAGCTGCCAGCGGTTCTGTTGTTGGAGATTTGTTAACTTACTCTGTGTGTTTGGCATCCAAGGCATTGATCAGTGTGCTCTGTGGATGATGGATGAGTAGAAGAAGAGGGGGAGAGATGTTTATACAGCGAGGTACGGAAAATTAATAGTGAGGAGAGGAAGTCATTATCAGGCTTCACAGCTTGTATTTCAGATTTCTGATGCACTTTATGCTTGCGTATGAGCTTGTGGGTGGAAAAGAACTGATATGACACTAACAATTACTGTACGATGATGAATGCATTTACTTTTCCCCTGGGCAGTCTCCACATAAATCATGCATAGGAGTTTTAGGGTTAGATATTTTAGGATTAAAATTTGCTGCCAAGAAGTACACAGCCAACACCGTTACACTGATTCCATGAAATTATCTGAAACTGTTTTATAAAAGCAAGGCAACATTCTAGCAATTTTTAAATGTGACATTTGGTGGGAATATGCTTATTTGATCCAAAGTTAAGCTTGAAAGAAAGTGCAGGCAGCGTAGACGAATATATTTACATGTAAATAATTGTTTGTTGTGTTAAATCCTCCAAAAGACCGGTCCAATTCAGCTCCAGAGGGGCACCACATGGGGAGACGGCTCATTGTACTCCAGTCCATTTTTAGTGGCCGTCCTTGTGTGAAGCCTTTTCAGTAAATAACTGAATTACAATTGAGCATAATGAAGGGCCTCAGCATATCCCAACTGTACTCGAAAATGAAAGCGTGTAGATGTTTGTCATTGTGACATGTCAAGGATTTACACTATCGTTCAAAAGTTTGGGGTCACTCAGACAATTTCATGTTTTCCCTGAAAAATCACGCTTTTATTCATGTGCTAACATAATTGCACAAGGGTTTTGTAATCATTAATTAGCCTTTCAACACCATTAGCTAACACAATGTACCATTAGAACACAGGAGTGATGGTTTCAGGAAATGTTCCTCTCTACCTCTATGTAGATATTCCATTAAAAATCAGCTGTTTCCAGCTAGAATAGTCATTTACCACATTAACAATGTCTAGACTGTATTTCTGATTCATTTAATGTTATCTTCATTGAAGAAAACGGCTTTTCTTTCAAAAATAAGGACATTTCTACCTCTGAACTTTTGAACAGTAGTGTAGATTTCACAGTTATTATCAGTTAATGGTGAAATGCCCTGACTTTGAGTACTGTTTTCAAGGATCATTTTACTGGATTATGTGAGTAAACATATTGATGTGCATAGGATTGTGTTTGGTGGAGCTGTCACGTTTTATTTTGTCTTGAGTCAGTCTCAGAATACAGGCCATGTTGGGTTGTGGCGGCTCTGCCAAGTTTTGTTCTGTGGTGATTAATTGCACCTCACGTGAAATTAAATTAAAACCTCTTTTCTGAACAACCTATCCTTAAAAATTGTTCATGTTGGACAGGCACACACAGTATATAGTGTATAGAGGTAATTTAGTGGCAGTTTCAATGTCTACACTTTTAAAATATTGTCGTTATACACTAGTGTCCAGCAGTGATAACAGTCTGACCCACAGCTGTCAGGTCTGGTCGTAGACTCGGGCCATTTTTCATCTCCCTTAGTAATAAAAGCAGCAGGCAGCAGTATCCTGCCACTGCCAAGGTTAAACACACAATGGTGCTCAAAATCATGTTCTTTCTTTCTTTGCCTTTTTTCTTTTATCTCTGCACTGCTATTTCAGATCAAAAATTACTTCTTTGCCGGAACAAAATCCAATTATTGTCAGAGAACAAGAGGATATTATACAATTTATATGAGAAGAGAAATGTGAAAATTTGTCCTCAAAGTAACTGTGGCTAAAGAAGGCAATGGAATCAATTATTAATCTGCACTTGTTGACCTTTGTAGCTCCTCTACCTCTTTTGTCCCCTAAAGAATTCCAATGCTGTGGTCCTGCTTTTGTCAGTAGTAATGTTTACCAAATTGACTGAACCTGACCATTTGGGAAACCAGTTGATGTTTGGATAGGATAGAAATATCCACTGGCATTTTCCTTTCAGAGCCAGATAACCATTTGTGGGTAAATGCTTTTCATTTGATGGTGCAGTCAGTCCCTCTGTTTCTCTTTCTGCCTACCCGTTCTTATTTCCCATGTGCATGCTGTTTCATTTATCCTGTCACTCCCGCTCTTAGTCGCCATTCCTCTCTTGTCCATCCTTTAGATATCTTGAATTCCCTCTCCTGCCCTTTTCTTATCTTTCTCCATCACTGTGCCTATACCGTCTCTTCTTCGCTTCTTTTCTCTCACAGTTCCACCCTCATCTGTCCTCATCTTCCTGTATGACCTCTCTCTTTCTCTCTCTCCCTCTCTAGTGACTGGCCACATGCTAATGTGTTTGTAGATAGTACACAGTGACTGAGAGAGTCCATTAGAGAATGTACTGTCTGCCAATGGTGGCGTCGCGTGCAGGACATCCAGGACAGTTCATGTGCTGGTGTTAGCGTTTGTCAGCAGTGTGTGTGCCTGAGTGGGTATTATGTGTCTCTGTATATGTATGTATGCATTTGTATATACTGCATATACACATGTATGTGTTCTAATAATTGCTGAGTGTTTGTGGTGTGTCTCCGTATTTACTTTTACATTCTGCAATGCTCTGCACACCATTTTGTACATGTATGTGCAAGATTGTGTCTGTGTGTGTGGGTCTGTGTGCATGCAAGCGTTAATAATGCAGGGCTGTTGATCACACTGAATGATTGATGACAGGGAGGTCACAGATAGAGCTCACGCAGGATCACACAGAGGAAACAATAAAAGCCAACCCCTGCAGCATCACGCTACATATGCCAAAGCTGTGCGTACAACCAGCACACTGTCCTTCAAACACAATGCCATTTATTTATTGAATGTAGTTTATTGCATCTTTATTGTATTACAGCATGAAAAGCACAACAGTCCTGACTGATATTTTTCAAGCTTGTTTACCCTCATTATTTTTATCTGTCAGTGTTCCAGTGCTATTAAAAGATTGATCAGTCTGCATTGCGCTTATTGTGATCGCTCCCCGTTTCTGCACACATAAGTGCAACTGCATACAAATACACATGCTATAAGTGACTAACACCAGTCTGGCTGTAGGCTTTATTCAGTGCAGATGATATGACATGACACACTTACTGATCGCCTCTGCAAACATGCGATTACAGATTAGCAGCATGCAGTGTTGTCAACAAGTTTGTTGGTTGACGTCATTAGCTAAATGTGTAATACCCTCTTCATCAGATCTTCACTTGGAGAAGACAATACCGTGTGGCAAATATCACTGCCTTCTTAGACTTTAATAATGTCAGCTGCAGTCAGTGTGGGTGTGCAGGTGTCTCTCTGATGGAGAGACATAGACAACCAGGAGGATGCTTTTGCTGTCATGCAGGCTTCCCTGTGCCTTTTCACGCATGTTTGTCTATCGTTGTAAACACTTTGCATACCCATGCGGCTCTTTCTTCAGTACCAGCAGCTAGCGTTCTGCAGAACACCACACTGTAAACGTGTCAGGAGCATACACATTGGAGTCAGTGTGTGCACAGCTCCCTCCCGTCCTGCTCAGTGCAGAGCGCAGTGAGGTTTGGGATGAGATGTGAAGTGACAGCTGACTCTTGCAGAGGAGGAGAGGTTCCTACGAGGACCACACAGCGTAGACGAGGAGAGAGGCATCCCTGCCATCCATCGCCACATGATGTTTGTTGTTGGTTAACAGGCTGATTTGTGATTGTAGTCATGGCTTTGTCGTGAAGGCCTTGTTTACCGCAGTGTTTTTGGCTTTGTTTTGTAGATAATACTTGACAGAAGCGTTGTGTTTCCCATGGTTGGGTACATAAAAGCTCTTATTTACATACATTCTTAGTCATAAACTCTGCAGAGCAACCACCGTTACCATTGTAAAAATAGCAATACCGAGTCATATTTGTATGAACTGTAATTGTTGCAAGGTGCAGCTTTAGTTATGCAGCATCAAAACCTGTTCCTATTTAAGCCACTTATTACAGTATGCTATTTTCTTTATGAAATTCAAAGTTCTATAATCATAGCCCTCAATCTAATGTGTCTCTGTAATGTGAACTGCTATATTTAATTGCATGTCTCCACTGCCATTTCCTTGTGCTTTTTTTTTTCAGGTGTTTAACACCTACTCCAATGAGGACTATGACCGACGTAATGAGGAGGTGGATCCCGTGGCTTCCTCTGCCGAGTATGAGCTAGAGAAGAGGGTGGAGAAACTGGAGCTCTTCCCAGTGGAGCTGGAGAAAGGTGGGAAAAAAATCTCAGAACATTCTAATGAGGAGGTGGATCTTGTCACTTAAACACAATACCCAATAGACAGAGTCACCCACATTTGGCAAATCACTGTTTTTTTTTTTTTTATAAATTAAGTGTTTCTGTTTTTCTTCTTTATGTTCAGGTTGTTTCTCCATTTCTTTCTTTCAGTATTTCTTCATCCTTTATGGCCCACATTATGACTTCCACTGACTACTTTCCCTGTTTCAAAGCAGCAATTCACCACAAATCCCACTAGATTACACTAAAAGCACAGAAGTGCACAGTTTGTCCTAATTCTCCAGCACAAGCTACAAAGAGGTGATATTGCATCTTTTTCACTTGTCTTGTCCTGTTTAGATTTTCCTCTGCTGAAATCCACTATCACCAAGAACCTAAAATAGGTTGACTGTACATTGTAGGATTCCATCATCCACTCTGTTATGCAACCCCAACAACTTGTGAATAATTAATGCACAATGGGGATGGATGAAGGGAATTTCCCATCCAGCATATTCCCTATTTATGTGAAGGGCAGCTAATGTCTTGTAGGTAGATGTCTGTCCCTCCAGTTAATTATTAAATCAGTTATATTTCTTTGTGAATGTGTTCATCTATCTATATTTGTTTTAACTGAGGCTATTTTGGGTTTTCCAAGATGACAGGAAAGTTAGGAAATGGAAAACCCATGACACATTTACACAAATATAGACATTCCCACTTCAACTGTGTGTTCTTCATGTTTCCAGATGAAGATGGCCTCGGGATCAGTATCATCGGGATGGGTGTTGGCGCTGACGCTGGTCTGGAGAAACTGGGCATCTTTGTCAAAACTGTCATTGAGGGTGGAGCTGCTGAAAGAGACAGCAGGTGAGAGCTGCTTTTCTTACGTTGGATGTCACACATTTTTCAAACTCAAAAATACGTCTGGGAACAACAAATGAAAAGGCATGAAAGAAAAGTATGTGCAGGGCTGAAGAAGCACTAATTCTAGAAAAATGGACACAACAGTTAATCTGCTGTTTAGTTTCTGCCACCCCTCCAACAGCACCACTCTGTCTCACTCCCTCACACAGTCACACTCTGTCCCTGTCAGATTTAGCAGCAGGGGTTCGGATTAGATCTACTGGGAGAGGCACAGTATGGGACACAAAGTCTTACACAAGGCTATACGTGGTGTGTGGTATGGTATGTGGATTAAGTGACAGACATTATACTATAATATAAATGATATACAATCTTATTGTATTATACCCTATCTTGTATTCTGTTTTAGTTTGTCAGAGTTTCTCTGCACAACATGACTGTTTCCCATATTCACAGTGTGTTTCTATCTCTGTCCCTGGATGATGCATGTGTGTGTTTGTGCATTATAAAGCGTGAACAGTGCAGAGTAAGCACTCAGCTAGGGGTAGAGAAGATGACAGCTTCTCAGCAGGCGAGCTGTGATTTTCTGCCTCTCAAACACCAGCTTCTACCTATTAGTGTTTCTGTGTGGTTCAGGTTCCCCATAAACAGATTAAAAATTGGATAGGCAGCTCCAATCAATGCAGTATAAGAGCAGAGAGTACGGTAAGCACTTCTCACAAACTGGAAACCCTAATGCACTGGGGTTGTTTGCAGAAGGTGTGTTTTCTTTAGGGATTAGTTTTTCTTTTATGTAGCAGCCACGGTTGCCTCTTTCAGGAACATGACAGTGAGATTAGTTAAAATGTAGCGAGCGAGGAGAGACGGAGCAGAGCAGCAGAAAAGAAGCAGCTTGTTCAAAAGTGCGAAAAGTCGATCTGTTCTAAGATGACAGTTTCACTGACTCCAAAAACTCTCATTTCACTCCGCGAGTGGGAGAAAGAAGTATGGAAAGATCAGAGGAAGCTTGTACAGAAGCTCAAGTTCAATACATTTGTACGCCTGTAGATCTGAGCCTTTTTAAACTGAAAAAGTTCACTGGTTCTCTGCTCTCCTCTGTCTGTCTAATGTAAATTCTGCCTTGTTAATAATTAATGTGTAACTGAAAAGTAAGGATCTGTGCTCTTCTTGATAAACTGTGCTTGCTTACATTTTCAGCCATGCTAAAGGCATTGCTCTAAGGATGGCAGCCACTTTGGTGGCTTAAGCATCTCACTGTTGGCTGCCCTGATACACAGTGATATTCATGGTCAGCAGATGATGAAGTCTGCTTTGTGTTTATTGCTATTTAGCCAAGGTTGAGCATCCTAAAATCAGAATGTTATTATTGACAGTGTGAGCATA
This sequence comes from Amphiprion ocellaris, assembly GCF_022539595.1. Taxonomy (NCBI): domain Eukaryota; kingdom Metazoa; phylum Chordata; class Actinopteri; family Pomacentridae; genus Amphiprion; species Amphiprion ocellaris. The sequence goes on from NC_072780.1 coordinate 12,046,260, forward strand.
GTACAATGCTAATGTCACCATTTAGCACTTTTTTTGGGCATTTTTTCTTTGGTTGTTTAGCATTTCTTTTTTTCAAATCCCACATCTATACCTCATATGAAACCAAGCATGCTAAATCAAATTATTGTCATGGTTAGACTCACCATAGGGCAGAGTCCCAGTTGATAGTAGAAGCTAAGGACAGGACACCCAAAGTTTAGACACTGATGGTGGTGGAGTGAAGGTAGTAGATGCCTGATGGAGATGCCCTGCACAAACTGGATGCTGTGGAGATGAGGAAGGGATAGAATTACAAAGAAACAGGGTTTACGACCATATAGGGCTAGAGAACGTGGGCAGATAGATTGTTGGACAAGTGTTGTGACATTAAAATTGGAGAATGAAGTGGTTTTGACAATGTGGAAAAACTCAGATGACAAAGAGAAAAGAACAGCAGGAACAGCCCATATTCACCGAAAGCAACAGAGAGAAAACTGTTTTTCCTCACTGGACTTACTCATAAGCTTTGTAAAATAAACATTCACAATTAGGTTGTGTTTTTCAAAATATAGCTTCACATTGTTAAGCAGCCACATAATCACCACATTTGTTTTTAATCCATTGAAAGCCTTGTTTCATTTAGTTCACTTAGTTTCATTTTACTGTTTATCTTATTTTTCTTTTTCTTTCTTTTTATTTTAGGGGTGTCAAGGTGGCCTAAGAGTTAAGATGATGCCGTATACATAGCTACAAACTTACTTGTTTGATTATGGCTGTTTGAAGCTTTCTCCCTACATTTCGTATCTATACTGTTAGTTATCCCATAAAAGCAAACATGAAAATAAAAAAAAAAAATGTCCATAAACTATAAATACAGATAATTGTGTATGTGATGGAACAAATTTCACATATACATTAAGGCTCTAGGGGTCCAAATTTGTGAAGAGATTTATTCTATTTCATGTTCACATTCTATTCTCACATATCCAGCTGTCCCTCCCTCTTTTCCTTTCTTTTTTTTTTACAATAGTATTTATGTGTTTACTTTGTCATTTATTCATTTCCTTCATTTATTATGTCTCTGTGTGAACTGTTATAGTTTTTCAATTGGCTTTTATAGTTTATATTTTTAGATGTCGAACCTGGTGAAAGAACAATGAACATAAGGTATTACTCTGTTAAAATTGCAGTTTATTTTACAGATTTCTGAAGTCATAAAACAATTATAGCATTGAAAATAATACGTGGACAAATGTTAGATATTTGGTTGAACTGTATGTTTTAATCAGCTGGACTCTACTGAGGCACATATTTGTTTTCTTCAACTTCCTTACTGATATTACCTTTTTTTTTTTTTTTTAAATGTGAGATCAGATAAAACAGTCTTGGATTAAAGTACATGCATGACATTAATAACTTTTCAAAGTGTTTGAACTTCTGCAGGTAGTGTTTGGAGATCAAACAGAAACACCTCACACAGTAAGATCTTTCCAGCACAGTGATTATTCTGACTTCCCTGTTTGCTGCTAGTCTTTGCATAAACCGAGCCTTTTGTTTGCTTAGTTTGGCTAATGTGTTCCAACATTATATTGCATCATTTGTGCCTCTATTAGATATGGAAACAGAATTGTGCATCTGCAGTTCTACCAGTATCCTCATGATGGATTTCCTAATAAACCTTGATCACGTTATGAGAGAAATAAACTGAAGACTCGAGATATTAGCGTCGTGATGGCAGTAAAAACTTGATAACTTTTGCACATTCATTCACCCTGTAAGTACTCAAACTCTGAGTCACACACAAGTGAGGAGTTGCTATCCAGAGTGCGATTTCCTTCTGTCATCACCTCTCCTGCTATAGGGCTCTCTGTCTACTGCTGAGTCGGACTTAATGGTCTGATGCACACTCACAGGCAGACAGATAGATGGACTCGGCTGTGGCTCACTGTTGAGTGTGTGCTGGGGTCAGGGGAGGGCTATAGGACGAAGGTGTGTGGGTATTTTGTTCTGTTTGCATTAACTGATATCCTCCTTTGTTGTCACTTTGTGTTTTTTTTCTCTCACTGCCCCAGCTCGGCAGTTGTATACCATCCAGCCTTAGCCGCATAAAGCCACGTTATGATATTAGAAGCTGTGAAGGTCAGACAAGCGTCTGAGCTGCTGACAGACAACCAGCTTCGCTCTCTGTCTACCTGTCAGCCTGATGCGTCTCTATACGTCCATTTGACAGTTCTGGTTGATGCATTGGGTGTCACGGTCATATTAAATCTGGCTCGGCAGCTGGTGCATGTTGTGACGGACCGAGAAAGGAGCTGAAAGGACACCGGTTACCGCAGTTGTGGAGGCAGTCATCAGAAAACATTGCTGAGTTTTGATCGGGTTTTTACAGGAAGTTTGCAGCAGACATTGCTGAGTTGAAATTGTAGGTATTTCAGGGCTTAAGTGGGACTAAAGAAATTATATTTAAGCCTCTTTTGCATTGCCTTTGCCCCGTCTTAGATATAACCATCCTTTATGACAACCATTCTGAAGATCCAGAGCTCTGTTCTACTTGGATTAAGCTATCTATCAATATTTATGGTTTTGTGGTACAACTTGCTCAATCCGTTTAAAAGTTATTCCGGTGTCTTCACAAACTGAAAAGTCATAATTCCAGGTACATTGAAGCAAAATGGGGAAAAAGAATTAACATCAAACTAACAGAGGAGGATTCTATGTGGGCAACAAAACATTCATCAACAAGTTTAAGAAATAGATCTAATTTAGTGAAACATTTTGATACTTTTTTTTTGTTTTTGTTTTTTTTCCACGCTGGTTTAAAAGTAAAAAACTCCAACCACAACAGTAATGTGGAACACAGTGTGGACCATGGGTGCCAATCACTGGTACATATTTTTCACATGTGGATGATGGAGAGGCATGGTTAAAGTCCCCGGTAATAGGGAAAAGGGCCTGTAGAAAGGTGATGGGCTGATTGATTCAAATTGGGACTATACTTCTTGAGTTGTAGCTCCATTTTGCAAATCAAGAAGAATTGAATTAAGAGTCCATTTCATGTGACAGAAATGTGGGAAAGATGAAAGTGTGATTGCTGTGTTCATTACTTGGATGAAATAGAAACAGGACCTTCACAGTGGAGACCAAAGTTATTTGTTGCAAAAGAAAATGATGTGTTGTGCCTTTCAGCAATGAAGTATTAGAACAATATGCTGTTTTGTTAAAAAATAATGAGAGCTAGGTTTTGTATTATTCATGTGTTGAACAAATTATTCAAAGCCAGATTCATAATCCTTCTTGGTCTGTTTTGTATGCAGATTTGAACTGAATATGTAGCAAAGATGTCTCTTTTAATTGATTTGTTCAGTGTAATGAATAGTGGATCACTGAGTTTCATCCCAGGTCAAGAACTTAAGTGACCTCCCATCATGTCCAGAGCAGAGCTGAATTGCCGGATGTGTTGTGGCCCGGGGCAAAAGTTGAGCTGGCCCCCATGTCCTCGTTAGCCCTCCTAGTTTGTTTTGAGCCTCATCTCTTCTGTCTCTTGGTTAGGCAGGAGGCTAGAGCCATCGCAGTGGAAATTTGTGACCACAAGAAAGTCTGGCACTGCTGTAATTTGCACAATATTCCATTTAAAAAAAAAAACAAACTTTTGTCTCTTGTAGCAGTTTTACTGCATCAGTGTAATTTAGATGTTTTCCTCTTTTCTGAGGTCATTTTCACAATAGACACTGTGTATGAGTCCTCTCAGTATGAATCACTCACATGAATGCAAAACTATGTTGAACTAAGTCAAAGACATTTATTCAGTGTGGCTCATTGCACAAAGTGCTGAATGATGTTTATGCCTGTGTGTGTCAGGATCAAAGTGAATGACCAGATCGTGGAGGTGGATGGGACCAGTCTGGTGGGCGTCACTCAGAGCTTTGCTGCCTCCGTCCTCAGAAACACATCAGGAGTGGTCCGGTAAGACAAACACAACTAAAAACTATAATGCAGTGTATTGCAAGTTAAGAGTCTAATGTTTTGTATTAAAACTAATGTTTTTATTGCCCTGAGTCTCAAGCAGTTCCTGGGCATTTTTTGTCACATTTCTACTCACAGAGGGTTCATCTGTCACTGCACTTCTATGGAAACAGCTAGTTACATATGTAATTTGTCTCCATACTTGCTGTCTACCTACAGCCTGCAGTTCAGACCAGTTCACCTGAAAAGCCCTCGCATTTTTGGATGTTGTTCGCAGCTGAGTCACTGATGACTTCACCATTGCGCCAAGGAGCACAGAATTTTTTATTTATTTTTTTTTCACATAATTTTTTGGCAAATTTTTAAATGACGCATGTAGCACAATCGGTCAAGTTATCCAACAGGAACATCACACATGATAGCTTTAAATACTGTCCTAAAATTAAAAATGTGACAATTCTCCATTTTCAGTTTCTTGTTCAGGTAACTTAAAGGTGAATTTTCTGAAAACAGAGATGATTATTATGTAGTCAGTAGTGATATAAGATTTCAAGTGCTAAATTAAAACATTTTTTCATTCTATACACAGATAAGATTTGTGTTTTGGTATCCATTCATGACAATATGCAAACTGCTGCAAGATTATAAGTGTGTCAAGCAGCTATTAGCCCCCAAAAAACAAACTGCCCATCATGCAGTTTGAGACTTACATACTAACAAGCTGCAACCTCTAAAATGTCCTTTAAACATAATCAGTGACATCTGAGCAGACCACCAGTAGTGTGATTCTGAATCCAGTTAGTCCGGCTGTCATGGTGCAAGAGATGCAAAACAGCCACTTAAGCAGCCGTATTCAGCGAGAAACGCAGTATGTGACAAAAGTCTTGAGTGTTTGATGGTCGAACAGTTTTTGGCAGGGGTCTCCTCTGAGAAGAGGGAAGCAGACAGAACACACACATATACTAATACACACACAGACACACACACAGCACAGCTTTGCTTTGGAAGGCTAGAGCTGTTTTTGGCAACTGTGTGAGCCTGCCATCTCAGCTTTCAATTGAATCTTGCTCTTTCCTTTTTCTTGGTCTGGTTTAATGTTGTCTTTTCTCTCTCTCGTTTATCATCCTGGTCTGTTGTCGTCGTCTACCTTCCATCCTGTCCGACCTCTCTTGTTATTCTTCCTTTCTGTCACTATTTCTTCTCCCGACATCTTGAGAGAAGTGTTGTGTTGTTTTTTTCTCCATGACATCGCTTTGAAGCGTTGTATTCTTTTCTTCTGCTCGCTTTAATTTCTCTGCATCAATCCATCCGTCAACACACTACACATGGTGAGACACCCATCATATTGCTGTGAAATAATCCAAAGACTTCAATGTGGTTTTCACCCTCAATCATATTGAGTTAGCTGTTGAAAGCTCGATGGTTGTGTGGAAAGTACAGCACCTGTGGAAAAGCTAGTGGCTGAACAAAGACGTGTCTAACAGTGTCAGAACAGACTGTTGGCTGGACTGATGCTGTTTACTGATCTAATATTGACAATGAATGTGTTCCACATACCAGGATGTGGCTGTACAAGTGAGGCAGCCATGAAAAGGTTCCATCTGTCACCTGTCCATGCATCTAGCAGATACAAATAGATTGATATGAAAGTATACGCTACTCCAGCTATCACATATCTACAGTTACTCTATATCTTTTATGTAAAACTTTTAAATCCGTTGTATGAAAATTACACTCTGACAATGCTATAACAAGGTGAAATGATAATTCTCGCTCCTCGCTGTTATTTCTCCACACCAATTTTCACTCCTGCCCTCCCTTCACTCTCACTCTTTCAGTCTTCCTCCATCATGCCTCACTCACTCCACCTCCTCCTCCTCCTCTTCCTCCTCCTCAGTAAATCCTTCCCTCGCTCTGTCTGATCACCAGAGGTTTTATGGCCAACTGTCCTAGATTTTCCATTTTAGCTATATTTAACCTTGACTTCCAGCAGCAAATCATCCAGGTTTTAGTCACAAGGCTCCCCCCATCCCTCTGACGATAAAATACTGTGTTCTAAAGACCCTGTCACATAAATCACATTGAAGTAAACACAAGAAAAATAAGCATTTTGGAATATAGGGTATAGTATAGAATACACAGCATTGGTTTGCCATAGCAGTGTAGAAGACAGATTTTATACCAAACCTTAGTCCATATGTATGTTGCAACTTTATTGGCTGTAAATGTGTTCAGACTTGTATGAATGTATTAACACATGACTCTTTAAATCTGAAAAAAGAGCTTAGTGCTGCTGATTTTTAGTGTCACAAAGAAGCATTAACTTTAATTATATGTTCACCTTTTTGTACTTTTCAGTTTTAAAGGATGAAGTTAGCTCATGTCAGTATTTAGTAAAATGTCTGCAAATTCTATTAAAAAATTGACCAAAAAATTGACCCTAGACCCAGAAAAATAAACTTGACTCGAACCGAAAATGGCTCTTTGCAGTGATGCCATACAACAACAACCATGTTTAGTTCCACAGAAAAACATTTTAACAAAAAATTCTTTCACAATCCATTTCTTCCTGTGGATCTTTAAAGAACCGTGAAGGTGCCTAATAGAACCATCAAAAATAGTTCTTTTCGTCACTATTAATGGTGCTTCAAATAATTTTAGCACTAGTAGATGCATTAAGGAAACATTTGTAAGATAGTTCTTCGTGGACCAACCTGTTCTACTATGACTTAAAGGACTGAATAATGGCCAATATAATTTTTAAGCAAAGAAGTCAAATTCTGTTTTCATCTTTTGGGCCCGTTAATCAGACAGAACTACATGTTACAAGATGGCAACTTGCAATTTGGAAACTGTGATGGACATTTCTCACTGATTTGTAATGTTTTATAGACAAAATAAATAATCAGTCAAGAAAACAAGCTGTAATTCCATTCCTTCATGCCACCAAACCAAATAACTTAACTAAAAATGAAGAATCTTTAGTACTTTCAAGTACAAATGGTGCTGGTATTTAAAAGAACCAAAAAGCTTCTGTAGAGTCATTATTTTTTTAATACTAACAATTACTGTCCAGATCTGTGCTACCGGAGCCTGATACTGTTTACTCTTCCATGCCACTGAGCTCCATTGTTGCCTAAAACTACTAAAACACGTCAGTGAGCAGCACTGTTGCACTGGTTGACATATTTCATGTTGCTAGTTTACTTTGAGTGAGTTGCAAACATGCTGTCCAGTGACTGTAAATACTCGCGAAACACCAAAAGTTCATTACCCCGATATTCCCCATTACTCCTGCCTGATTAATGTGTACTAACAGCTATAGTTCGCTGTTGTTTTTGGACGTTACTATATATTTATCTTTTAAATAAGTTCATTATTATGCACCAAATGTTCACAGCCTACAGATAAACAAAAGGAGGAACTCTACATGACCTTAAATACTACAGATACCATAGTACATCTCCACCATGGTTGACCAGCCATATCTGTTCTGTGTAAATCTCTGCTGACATCCTCCAATGCCTGTCAACCCAGTGCTACCTAATGCAGAGACCCTGTTCTCCCAGGATTATTTCCTGTGTCCTCACTTCTGCTGTACTTTTCACTAATGGCTCAAAAATTTGAATTTCGTCCCTTCAGGTTCCTGCAACAGTCTGTGTACCGGAACCATGGCTGAGTTAATTAGAGTAAACAGAATAAATCAGTACTGAAAGTTTGTGCAGTTGAGTTAATGCAGCACCCTGTGTGGCCGTCGCTGAACAGTAGGAGGCAGGGAGGAGCCAAGACAGGCTCCCCATGCGTGAGGAGAAAGGCTGTTTCCAGGTCAGCTGCTCCTCAGGCCTCCCTGCTGTCCAAAGGCTTGTTCTAGTGAAGTACTTAGCTTATCCAGGGCCCTCCCTATCTCTCCATCTTTTTTTAACTTCCTCTCTGTGTCCTGCCCTTCACTTGTTCTTTCACATGTAGATCAAATACGTCTCTCTGCTGGAGCGTAAGGCCTTTTCTACATCGCCTTTAGAAATATATGAAAGAGCTCTCGGGAAATGAATTCACTTGATTAGGCCCTATCTCAAATCCACTCTTGCTCTCTTTTTCTGTCTCACTCTGACACACTCACTCTCATGCATACAGTAGATTGGAGCGTGCTCACACGTATACACAGTTACAGGAACCCTGCTGGGTTTGAGATTTCCTACAATAAGTTGTAAAATTCTCATACATGATTGCTTGGTTTTGTGAGAGTAGCAAGGAGAATAGCAGTACCATTATTTGCCATAAAGTCTTAGGTTTCGGTAGAAGCATCGAGAGAGGGACACATTTTCTTATTCTGCTTGTTAACTTTGTAGATTTATGATTTGCAAACTATGTGTGCTTGACTTTGGTATGACTATATCTGACCTTGTAATACAGGCAAACACAAATATATAAACATATAATTTTTTTAGGAATACATCTCCAAACTCGCCAAACTAGATCTTTGAAGAAATGATCATGAACTTTTGCCATCATCCTTGTCACTTTGTGTACATTTGAACATGATATTTCCTGTGGTTAGTCCCGTGTGTAACTACTGTAGTTAGCCGCCAGTGGCTTGAAGGCAGAGCCTACGGTTTTCTCCATTTTATTCCATCCCAGGCTATTAACAGGCTGCCTGGCCGAGCTGACTGTCTCCTCACATTATTATGCATGTCCTATCTCCCAGCCCTGCCCTGATACGTCAGCAAATATTGCTGTCATTGCTGTGTGGCTGTGGGCTTCTGCTGCTCTCACTCAGTGGCTGCTTTGGGCACAAATACACATTGCCACACGAAAAATGCGCAAAACATTGTAAAAGAAATTTTGTGTGTATGAGACAATGTACCTGTATGTCTCAGTGACATATTATTCCGTTTATTCACAATGAATTGTTACCATAAGCAAACAGGGTTTAGACAATGGGTAAACCTTTAAAAATGTTTCTGTATTAGCTCTATCAGATTCTGCATTTCCCAAAAGAGCTTTCCTCTCCTATTAAAAGCTTCTTGAAGGAAAGCAGATTTTCTTAAAAATATATGCAATAGCCAATCCAAATAAACACAGTGTAAAATGCGGTCTTCATGCTTGTAATTATGTGCTTAAAACATAATAGTTTGCTTATTAAATGAAAATGCTCATGCTGGTACTGTTATGTAATCATTGGCTGGTCCACTTTGTGTGTGCGTTGCCAAGACTGTTTGTCAACAGAGCATGTTTTTGCAGGTTTGTGATTGGTCGAGAGCGCCCGGGTCAGCAGAGTGAGGTGGCCACGCTCATCCAGCAGACCCTGGAGCAGGAGAGGAGACAGAGAGAACTACTAGAGCAGCAGTATGCCCACTACGACGCTGATGATGACGAGGTATTGACCACACACAACCCTAGCCACTGCACACGGTGCTGTAGTCAACAAACTGCAATATAGGATCGTGTGTACAGTACGTGTCCGACTCACAGAGTGGATCTGAAAATATTTCCAAACAGGGTAAGATACCCACCCCTTAGTAGAAGGAACATTATCTTACAGTAATAAAGCTCTTTATATCTACATTTATTTGAAGTGCATCTGCTGTCACACTACTTCTACATGACACTGCAGTTGAAAAATGAGGCTTCTTGATGTCACTTAATGTAAATCAGCTCCTTTCTCATGACAGTTGACTGGACGTTTTAGCTTATTAGCTTCATAAACCTGATTGACAGTAGGCTTTGATGCTTGCACACAAAACACTCTCTCACACAGACGTGCATACTAAGAGGATGCCATCCGAGCTTCAGTCCTAGAAAGCATCACTTAGCGTTTCCTTCCCTGATTCTGCTGCTTACTCACTGTGCCTTTAATCCACCAAACACTGAGCTCATGGCCCTGCAACTCATTCTGTGTGTGTGTTCGATGGAGACACAGCCACACTGTGTGTACACATGAAATAACACACCGTAGCTGCATAAATCAATGCAGTGCATCCTCGCTTACATACACAGCTGCACTCATGCGTAGATTTACATGCTGACACACACTCTGGCATCTCTCCTTGTGTTGTTTTCATCAGTGCTGTTTGATTTTTCCTAGTGGACTGTGGATTGAGAGTCTTCATGCTTGAGAAACTCATCACCAGGCTTAAGAGTGCTGATACCAGCACTTCTATTATCACTATTACATACACATGTAACACTGTCAGCTCTTATTAAAGCTCCTGTAAAAAAATTATGTCTCTAATTCAGCCATTAGCAAAGACCTCATCATGCTCTGCAGATGTTTAAACACAAGAAATCTGTTTTCTTCCTCCTTTCGGATGAGTGCATAATGAAAATCAAAATAAACTCAGGGGTACAATTTGAGATTTCTTATGTAATGAAGCAACCTTTCCAACAGATCAGATCCACACAAAGACATACAAATACAGTGATGATTAATTGTATTAAAATTGTTAATCCATACATAGATTAGAACCTAATGTAAAAACACTCTTGGAATCTGCCACTGTGGAGCACTAAAGCATCAATGATTCCCGCATAACTGCTGATAGGGTAAACAGTTACAAAACCATTACAAAGATGTGTGGGGCAGTAAAAAATGAGCTCATCAATATTAATATCTCTATAAATATTAGAATGAGTCTTCATTGGGTTGGTGGGTGGTAGTTATTTCTCAATCTGAGGTCTGAGCAGCTTGATGAGATGGATAACTCTTTATTGGCCCTGTGAATTGAATCCCAAAAGGAAGGGTACTCTTTCACACATCAAACAATAGGAATCACACACATACACACTAAAGTCCATAAGTATATTAGACTGTATGTAGTCTTACACAGATGTGCCAACTAGTTTACCACTGCAAAGTAATGTCATATCTCACTGAAAGCTGCAGTAGGCAGAAATCTGGAAAAGGTATGTAAAAGATAAATGTGGCCACTGTGACGTTACCAGTTGGTTTGTAAGCTGCAAATTCGAAGAATCAAATTTGCCATTTGGTGTTTCCATCTTCACCTACAAACAATGATGTGGTAGCAATCACAATCACCATTTAATCACAAGGTTGTCTCATCCTAAAGATTACCCTTGTTTGTTGTCCATTTTATTTTAAATATGACCACAATATACAAAATGAACACCCTGCTTTGTTCATAAGGACTTGTAACTAGGGCTTGAGACCATAAATGAGAAAAATGTTCACTGAGGTAACAGATCAAGGAAGAAATACTACCATTTTCTCATAGATTTCTTTACAATCTTAGATATATTTGAAACGCAAGGAGTTGCCCTCTGCTGGCTGTTAGGAAGAATACAGATTTGAGGCACTTTCATGTTGGCCTGATTTTCCAGACTTAAAAAACTTGTTTCCCTTTTATATACAGTCTAAGAATTAAAGCAAAACAAAACCCATAATCCATTACACCACCTCACTGTACTCTCAATGTGGACTTCGTTGGTATTTGTATTATCTCACCTGAAAACACCTGTGATTGACTAAAACCTCTCATCCCAGACTAGATTTTCTTAAGACTGAAAAGCAAACCAGAAGTTGCAGAAGTGTAGTTTCCTGTTACAGCCCTTGAACTGCAATACGGTGAGCAGTTAGTAATAAAATTTGTCAATTAATGCCAAAAATACTTCTTACCCCAGATTTAAAACGGTAATTTTTACTGTAATGTTCTGACAAAGCATTTCATTGACTGGAATCCTTTAATGCACTGATCATTTTAACTCCTGAAATTGTTAATAAATCTGTAGAAGATTCTAATAAAAATGCTTTTGCTTGTCAAGTAATTTATCCAGCAAAATTAGCAGCATCCTAACATGTATGAAATCATAAAGTGTGATAAGTATGATGGTTTTAGATGAAAGTATTTGGCAAATTAAAATTCGACCTGAGGACGATACTAGAGTTAAGGCATCACCAACAAATCACGGTGTGGGAAATTTTCATGACATGCAATCCAGTAGTTGTTGAGATGGCTAGTAATTAAAATGATTATAGTTGCAGTTCTTAGCTGTCTGGTTTGTGTAAGACAGCTAAGATGACAAGACAAACAGAATAAAGCCAACAAAGTAATCAAGGACAAACAAGACCAACTGTTTTGCATTTCACACACTTGTAATTATTCAGCTATACTGACAGATCTTTTCTGTCATGGCAGCATCAACACAGAGAGAAGTAGACACAGACACCCACATGTAATTTGTTTATGTGATGTGGGATGGATGGTGGAGATATAAATGAGGAAGACTTATCGCATGCGAGCATCTTTGTCATCAGACACACTTAACATAGCTCAGTATGGTTGTGTGAGAGCTAAAAATAAAAAGAACAAAAAATTGACAATCTTGCACTACATTCATGAAATTAGTTTAATTCTCTTGTGGAACAGACTTTGGCTTGCTTAGCAACTTCCCTTATGTTAAGTACAATGTTAGGTTTTTCAAAGTTGCTAAAAGGTATCAGCAAGACTTAAGAGGTAAACAGTTAATCAAAATTTTGCACACAAGTTTCAGTTATTCAACTTGTAGAATAATTGAGGATATAATTCAGCTCCAAAAATGAACTCAAAGTGATCAAATAAAGATACCAAGTTCAATGAAACAATATTGTCAGTCCTGTCAATAGACACAAATGCTATGTCAAAACCCATCATAGTGGCTTCTGTGCATCTTCCTCCAGTGAAAGCAGCGATCACAGTGCTTTCCTTCAGCACTCACTCATATTAGACATTCATAGTACAGATCATCACACTCTGAATGTCCTCTAAACAACAACAGGACTTTTCCAGAAATCGTCCCTTCCTCTGATTCTTCATGCGGGAGGTAGTCGGTCGTTACCATATGTAAATTGATGTTTGACTGCTGCCCTTTTATTCAGTGGTTAACTGCACCCTCAGTAAATAGGACCTTAACGTAGGATAATGATGCCATTGCAACAACCAAGCCTGTTATGGAAATGGAACCGTTTATCGGCCATGCATGCAGGCAGATCAGGCCTGAGCGCTGTTGTCTGGGTGGAAAATTGATGCAGGAAAGTGCACAGAAAGACAAGACGAGAGGATATAGGCCGAGATAATGAGAGTAGAGATGAGTCCAGAGACACAGAAGTGTGTGTGCATGTGTATTACATGTGCAAGAGAGTAACAGTGGAAGTGCACTCGCCTTGCTAGTTGGACCCCTTTTTTAATGCAGAACTTCTTGACTCTTTATGGCCTAGATCCAACAAGGTGCTGGAAACATTCCTTAGAGATTTTGGCTCATATTTACATGATCGCAGCTGGAATTGTTCATGCAGGGTTGGTTGGCTCCATGCTAGGCTGTGTTCACACAAAATTCTGAACCTACCACCTGAATGTTGCAGCAGAAAACAAGGCTCGTTTTACCATATACTGTGTTTCTTTTAAAGTTATTTTTTGGCCTTTTTTTAAATATAGGACAGCAGAGAGAGAGACAGGAAACGTGGGCAGAAGAGTGGGGGAATGACATGCAGTAAATGGCCATGGGCTATATTCGAACCCATGACCGCTGCGTGGGGGACTATAGCCCCTGTTTAAGGGTTGCACACTCAGCCAGCTGAGCTATCTGGGCACCCCCACATACTCTATTTCTAATGTTCCATTGTCCAATTTTGGTGAGCCTGTGCCCACTATAACCTTAGTTTCCTGGTATTAGTGGACAGGAATGGCATCCGGTGTGATCTTCTGTTGCTGTAACCTGTCTGTTTCAAGAAATGCTCCTGTTTGTACTTTGTTTTCAACCCGTGGACATTTGAGTTATTGTTCCCTCTTTATCAGCTCGAACCAGCCTGGCCATTTTTTTCTGACTGCTGCCATCAACAAGGCATTTTTGCCAAGAGAACCTCTGCTCACTAGATGTTGTTTTCTTTTTTAAAAAATCCCAGTCGATTAGCTGTCCGACACCAACCAACCATGGCACACTCAAACACTTAAATCACGTTTCTTCAACATTCTGATGTGCGGTTTGATCTTCAGCAGATCCCCTTGATCATGTCTATATGCCTAAATGCATCATGCTTCTGCTTTAATGAGTAGTTGAACAGGCGTATCTAATGAAGTGGCAGTGAATATACACACTGTTTTGTACAAGATAGATCAAAGAATACAGGGGAATGCAAAGAAAATGGAGTGATATACAAAGAAGTGTATTGTCTGCATAGTTTATCTTAATTTATCAACTATGAGTAATTATGTGGGGATTATGAAATGTATACATGAGAAGGAATGTTAAGAGAGAAGGTTCAGTCGGATAGTTAAAATGGAACTACAGTTGTTTTCAGGGTTGAAATGTTAGACTCTGTTGGTCATCAGCCAAAGACTGAATCAACCAATGCATTTAGGTCCAAAGCCTAATGGTCGATGCCAGCATTCATTATACAGTACTTTGAAAATCAGAGAAAAGAAAAACTGCCTTGAATACATGCAGCATAATGTCCTACATAAATGTCAAACCACAAACTGTTTCCCATTTCAGTGTTGTTTAAAAGCTTTAAGCTGTAATAATGAGTTGTTTCTGGTGACTCAAGTATCTTTTAATAAATTCTAGATTGCTAACATCTAGACTTTGCTCAGATCTCACTAGTTTTGATCTGTAACCTCCTTGCACTTGAGGCGAGATGGTGAGTAATGTTTAGAAATAATCAAAGGTGACATTTAGAGTTTGTCAGCATAAGTTAACTTGTGGCTTATTTTTACAGAAATGATATTTTCAGCTCACCGGGCTGTCAAACCAATTTATTTTAGATGAAGTTTTGGGCAACTAAGTAACTTACCAAAATCTTATGTAACTGGTCGCATTGAAATAGCATTACTTATATAAAATAGAAAGTGAAATGAGGTGGCTTTAGGGAAATGGGTCAGAGTTTCTGGTAGTACTTGACATACAACATGCAGTGGAGCAGGTAGTGCAACGTGATGCGCTGTGACTTGTGTAGCTTTAAGGAGAGACGGGGGATGGATGCAAAAAGACGGAACCAAAGTAAGAGGTGACAAATGGATGCGGCAGTTGGACAGCTGGATGCTTGACTGGTCTGCCTGTTCCAACTATTCTGCAGCCTGTTGAATCCTCAGTGAAGGGTGAATGGTAGTACCTGAATGCTTAGAATACTGGTGGTCTGTATAGGAGTGGCTTATTGCCCCTTTACTAAGTCTTTCAACCTTAGTTAACGTTGCCATGCCTGAATGTTTCCATTTTTGCAGATATGCAAGTTATAATAATGATGACAAGCTGATGTATCACTTGAAATTCTTAGCAATTGGTTTTGATATCAGACAGACATAGACAATAGCGTCCTAATGTCTCACTGGGAACTGATTTTGTTTTTTTTTTTTTTTTTTTTTTTTTACTGTACTGTCAAATGACAAATTTCTGTAGACTATGCTGTTTAGACTAATGCTGGCTTCCTGGTTGAAGACACTGAGCTAGATACTGGACTCAAAGATATAGAACACTCACTTGATTGAAAATATAGTTAGTGCTTGCTAATCCTAAGAGGTTCAGTGAGAGACAACTGGACTTCTCTTTTTGGTTCTTGAGGACATTTCACCTTCAAGCTTCCTCGGTTCTAGAGAAGATGCTTCTTGGATAAGAGGTGAAACATCTTCAAGAACCAAAAAGAGAAGTTTATTTGTCTTTCTACTGAAGCTCTTAGGATTACCATGATCTGGATGACTGAGAATTTACACAGACATGGTTGGTGTTGGACTGGATCAGTTCTACTGTTTGAACCAACCTACCCTAACATTAACCACCAGTCACAGCAAATCATCCCTCCATCTGTTCGTATAAGCCAAGAAAATGTTCTTCTACATACTGCGTACCACTGCACATTCATGTTAGTGTTTTGGCCGCTGTCTCCACCCACACTTTATCATCCGCCCCCCATCCGAATGGTAAAGTGTGGGTGGTCATGATAACATCGTGACAATGAAGTTCATTTTCCTACTCTTTTGGAACATTTCACAAATATAAATCCTCTGTGAATTTAAAATGCAGAACACAAAGATGAAAAATCAACCTTGTTTGCAGATAGAGATGTCCTTTCAAGTTTTTGCATTTTGGAGTATGATTTTTAATATTTTTATTGGTATATATTAATCTCTTTTCTGTATTTTAGATTTGCATAAATATGTTATTGTTTACTCTGTGTGTTCTAAAAAGAGCAAAGACAAATGTCAAGGCTGGCTACCTGCATTAATAAAAACAGGCACTCTGACAGCAGTAATGAAGAAAAGTTAAATGTCGCTCACATCTGTACAGCGTGCTGTTTGTTTGAAATGTACATGCAGACAATTAAACTGCACGACTGACTTTACATTCCCTCTTAAAGCAAACCGGAGAATATGCCACTGATGACGAGGAGACTGGAACAACGGTGGCAGGCGGTGAGAAGAGCATTGAGGTGTTTGACTTGCCGGAGACAGAAGACATCTTGTCACCGTCAGACTTGGATGCCACTAAACTCTACCAGAAGTTCAGAGAGGTAACCTCAAAGACTTTTTCATTTACAGCTCGACCGCTACTCTTGAGGGACGATTACACAAGCGATAAGAGTCCACAACATTTTTCTCTGTCAGTGCTTTGAAGAGTAAATTGCATTTATATACCCACACTGCCCACTACAATAACTTAGCCACAGAAAAAAAGTAATTAAATTCAACAACAAAAGGCCCCAACACAATAGAGTAGCACCTCTGCTTTACTTAGCAGGGCTGGATTCTTTTGTCAAGATCTGAGATCCGCTTACTCTCCCTAATTCCTAATTTGGATGATTAGAGGTGTGAGTACAAAAGTGATATAAGTCCTCTGTTCATTACACCTAATTAATCACGTTTGGTTGAAAGCCCCAGAAAAGGAGGAAGAGCTTTAACACTTGAAACCTATATTTGAACCAGTTGGGATCCTGATCTTGGCAACTCTTCACACAGTCGGCTTCAGAGAGTAGAAGCTCATTTTGTGGAACCTTTTAGATTAGATTAGAAAATCTTTTTTGTCCCAGTTTGGGCAATTTGATTTGCATCAGCAGTCAGCAATGAAATTCATACCATAAAAAACTGTGTAGTACAATACATAGAAACAGATACAAATAATGTAATAATACATGTCATCAGGTAAGTCAGCAGTAAAAGGGAACAATAAATTTACTGACAGTTAACTCATTAATGCTCTTTAGGCTGCTGAGAAGCTCGGAACACTGATTGAACGCTCCACCACTGTTGCCCAGCGGTACAATCAGCTTTTTGTAGAGTTCTAACAAAGCTGTATGACACATTTAACAAATGACTATAGCTGCACCACGGGCACTGCAGTGGATATCGAGTGGAAATATAATGTAATTCCTGGTCTCAGTGTATAAATTTATTCCATTTCTGCTCTTCTCTCTATCTTGACCTCTCCTTCCTTTAGTGTAGCTTTTACCTTTTATGTGGTGGTTGGAAAAATAAGACTTAACAAAATGCGATTGTAGCCTGAAACTGTAGTGATTATTAGCAGCACATAGTGGGTATCGACTGACTTGTTCACACACTACAGCAAATTCTGTCTCGTGCTCTTAGTTATTACCCTGCAATAGGACAGGAAATCCCATCACTCTTTACAGTAGAAACTGTTTGCTAATGCTCCATGAAGCTCAGTCTATAAAAGGCTTTATCCCAGCATGTGCAGACTTCAATCAGTCATTTCTTTCTCTGTCTTCTCTCCTGCCAGACCCAATTTAAGCTTACTGCATGGCTGAGCTTTGTGAAAAATCAGAGACCAAGTCAAGATCCCAGCATTTCCAAAAATACTACATTTCATGCAGAAGTGGAGGAAAATTTTGTACCAAAAAAACCTAACTATGGAAGATATGCAATTCATTTAAATTGTATTTCAGAAAAAAAAGCAGACTGGGACTTTTGTCACTAATTCCATTGACTTATCAGCCAATACAGAATAGGAGGACTGAAAAACAACAGGTAAAACTTGTCCCAGTACACAGTACATATAAACATGTGCTTTGAAACAAACATAATGAACTGTGAAATTTCCCTTTCAGCTGAAAAAAACAGCTTGATCAGTGTTAGTATTGTTCAAACTTGTGCCAATCCTTGTGTTTCTCTTTTCACTTAAAGCTCTCATTTGCTCCCATTTCAGCACATCTTGTTCCAGATTCTCTTCCTACTTTCCGTCTCCACTTTTTTTTATTTCTGCTCTGTCACTTTCTGACATCCCGCCTGTGTATCTCTCTAAATGATTGCTCATTTCAACTTCCATCTTTAACTCGATTTCCATCTAACATGTTACTCTTCTATATTTTATCAAACTGCTTTTGACGCTGCACTGGAAGAAAAGTCACTTCTTTTTGTCAGAAAAAAATATGAAATTTTAAATTTAATGCTCAGTTAAATTACTTTTTAAAACTAGTTAGCTATTTATGTATCTTTTGGCTTTCCTTGACTCTCCTCTGAGAGTGTGTGTCAGTGCTGAAGCTGGGATGCTGTCAAAGGGAGGACAGGGTCGGCTGCCTCCGTCCGTCACACTGTATCGACAGCAGAGAGAGCTTGCGCAGCCATGCATTTGATTATCTGACCGCCCTCTCTTCTCTCTCCGGTTTTCTCTTTTCTCCGCCTCTGCTCCCAACAGCTCCAGATCAAACACACAGTGACCGAGGCCGAGATCCAGAAGCTTAAAAACAAGGTAAGAGATTAAAACTGTCAGCGAGCGGGGCTGGGTGCGATTACAGATTGCAGAAGTTTGTCAGACAGTTTGTAAAAGGATGTGGGACAGCAGAGCAGGGCAGCAGCAGTTCAAGCTTGGTAGAAACCTGAGAAGTCTGTTATGTAGTGATAGGAAAGAGATTAGTTTACAAAAACAGTTATTAGGGCATTTAATGGATCTATTTCAGCTGAACTACTTCATATACAGTTTCTACAAATCTTATGTGTAGCGTTTTGTCTTTTGTTCAATGTTACAAGGATCTCTTAAATATAAAATGAAAACACCAGGTTGTGCTTCTGTTTATTTCCTTTCCTGCAGCCTGAAAGCTCTTTAAGTGCATATTAACGTGCGTGCAGTTAAGCTACATAGACATTTGAACTGCATAATTTATACACTTTGTCAAATGTTAATGGCCTGATTTGAGTAATTCCAAAATTAACGTGTTGTACGTCAATATGATTAAATCCAGCTGTGCATCAAAGTCTTTTTTTAAGAGTAATAATGGTTCTACTTTTACATTGAAATAAAGTGCTCTGAATTGAGACTTTGCTCCTAAAGGCTATTTATGAAGCTTTAATCTTTGACAACCTGCGTGCGTTTTTCCAGTTTTTAAAATCTCAGGTTGTTTTGTCTTCACCTGTTTAATGTGTGATGAGATGTTTTCATGCAATGGGAAATTGACCTGATAATACTTAAACGAGAGACAAACTACATAATTTGATATAATACGATGCGATAATACAATATCTTTCTTGAACATTTAAAGAGCTCACAGCATTAATAAAATATGCTATTCTATGTAATAGTCCACATGTTGTGAGGAAAGTTATTTTTGTTCCCTTGAAGTTGGCATCAGTAGAGAGGGAAAAGCAGCGCTGGGAGAAGGAGAAGAGCCAGCTGAAGGCCAGTATCGAGGAGAACAAGGAGAGGATGCTGAAGCTGGAGAGCTACTGGATTGAGGCACAGACCCTCTGCCACACCGTCAACGAACACCTGAAGGAGGCCCAGGCCCAGTACCAGGCTCTAGAGAAGAAGTATAATAAAGCCAAGAAACTCATCAAAGACTTCCAGCAGAAGTGAGTGAACCAGAGTTAAAGTGCTCATGATGGACTTCTGACTGTGACCAGCCAGGTTTTTTTCTGTCATGGCCGTCCGGTTATACTGGACCTTGGACTAGTGATAATGTTTTTGCTTTTATTTGTATACATTAAGGTGCTGATGCAGTTTTAAAATATCTGTCTGCTGCAAATGTGAGATTAAAATCAAGGTTACTATATAGCTTATCATGCATTCTCTAATTAAGGTAATTTATCTGGATTTAATTAAAGTGTTGAAACGAGCACTGGATTACAGAGGCTCATAACACAACACACCAGTTGTTCATTCAGTTAAAATCCTTGCAATCTACAATTGCTTATTTAAAAAAGCAATTCAACAAAGCTTTATAGAGCATTTTTATGTGAGGCATGTCTGGTCAAATGTCATGGGCTGAGAGGAAAAGTAAGTGAGCAATCAAAGCCAGAAGTAAGAGGGTGGGTTCCATTTCAGTCTGACACAGTAGCCACTTAATATTAACATGAGACAGTACTAAAATTCAAAAGTGGCTGTAATCTCAGAAAAAACAACAGATCAAGTCCATACACTACTTCTAGATGGACTAAATTTAGGGCAAAACAAGGCCAAAGTTTAATAAACTGTGTCCTATCAGTTACATAAAGTTGTCTGTCACTGCCAATCAGACCAGTCTGTTGCTGTTAAAAAATACCGCACAATTACATCAGCTTGCTTACCTTCTTCTGAACCAACTCTTTCTCCTTAGCTTGCTGAAAGATGCCCTCAACAGCTCAAAAAGTAAAACCATTTGTCCTATATGTGTCCTAAAGTTGAACCATTTTCTAAGTGAGGTACTTTCTTCATTCATGTCATTAAACGTACACTGTTATTAAAACAATTTAGATCAATTCTTTCATTATTTGTTTTTCTGTAACTCTCACATATCACAATATCCTGCGTTTCCATCTCTGAACTAGAGTCTTATTCCTCTTCAACAGTAAGAAGTGAGTTTCCATTCTAATGCAGCGCGGCTCCCCTGTTTTCTGCACGTTGATCTCTTTGGTCAGTCCCATCACAACCTCTCCTGCTCAGCTCCACTCTGACTGCCTCTAATTGGCTCTGGCCCTGCAGGCCAAATGGAAGCAAACTGATGAAACAAACTCTCCATGCTGATCTGTAGCTGGGGACCGAGCTGCAGAGGAGAGACAGCGAGTTTGCAGACCAAGGGCAAAGCAGGCTTGAGAAAATGGCTGCATTTATTTTTCTTATGGGTGGAGATTCGCTCATTTTGTGTGTGTGTGTGTGTGTGTGTGCGTGCGTGCGTGCGTGCGTGCGTGCGTGCGTGCGTGTGTGTGCGTGTTTGCTTTGAACAACAGGGTCAGGGTGAAATGAGTCACACACATCCTCAAACAACCTCGATTCCCTTATCGCCACAGCTGAGCGAGAGGCAGCCACCGCCACACTCAGTGGACACACACACACACACACACACACACATAGTAAATGTATCTTGCTTTCCTGTGGTAACACACACCTACTCAGCACATTCCACTCTTCCCTCCCTCTTGTTTCTCCAGAGAGGTGGAGTTCATCCAGAAGGAGGATGCAGAGAGGAGGCGGCTGGAGGAGGCTGAGAAAGCTCACCTGGCTGAGATCCAAGGACTGCAAGTCAGGGTGAACCATCTCCTTAAAACCTTCTTCTGACTGTCTCTCATCTCTGTCACACCTGCATGCCTCTCCAGCACTGCAAAATTCTAAATATTGCTCTTAAAGAAAACATCAATTCCGAAACATAATCTGAACAGTGACCTCTAAACCCCAGAACCCACCTGGGAGTTTTAAAGGCATTTTATCTGTGAAAAAAAATCCCAAAAAAAGGCACCATTTATCAGTCAGAAACCATGAAAATGGAAAGACTTTGTATTTTTCCTTGAAATGTTGTCTGTGAGAAATTGCTTTAATTGAAGTTTTGAAAGAATTTTGCATTTCTTCATTCATTTAAAAGTGTCTAAAAATAATTACTTTGCTGTAATTAGTTTTGTAAAACAATAAATAATAGTAATAATTCTGCACTTCTCTGTGCAACCAAGAATTCATTGCTGACTGCTATGACCAACAGTCACATGACAAAAATTCAGGACTTTTCCCCAGTATTGGTAACACCTGTGGATACTTGGAAAAAGGTTATACATGTTGATTTTTAGAAAATAAATATTTAATGAAATTCAGCTTTTTTTTAAAACTTATTTTATGATTAATGACACTTGAATTGTTATACTGCACAGAAAGACATATTTGAGCCCTTTCCACTTATGCTAGTGATGCAGGACACTTATGCTATAGAGGTGCAGGACTTTATGTTGCAGTGAAATATGAGTCCACAGTGAGTAGAAATGTGACAGGAGCAACAAAACGCACGGAAACTGTTGAGATTCAGATGGTTAAAGCCAATAATCAACATAATTAAAAAGCTCAGTAACAGCTCTCCAGTACTGTTGTTTTGCCTCTAGAGGGCTTAAAAAGAGCTTCTGTGCCTTTTCTGACACTTTCCTCCTCGTTGTGGTGCGACAGTGGCTGGACTCCAGGGCCCTCTTTTCAAACTCTGCATTGATTTTCTGCTTTGCTTGACAGTTGTGTGGGTGTCTGGTTAAGGTGCATGCCACATAACCACAACATCCATGACTTGGTTTCTAACTGGAATCTGTTGCATGTCACAGCTTCTCTCTCTCCCCTTGTTTCTCATCTTTGTAAAGGGTGAATAGTGCAGCGTAATTCAGGCAAGAGTCATGAAAAGCAGCATAAATTACATGTCAAATCTACAACAAGAGGATGGCTATGTTTTAAATAAATCTGCATATTGGTGCAGTTGTGCTGTTTGTTCGAATACGTTGCTTTTCTGCGCACTTGGCCAATCCCTGTGAAAGACTTCAGTAATTTGAACTTGAGTGAAATTTTTAATTTTGTTCTTCTCATCATATTATTTATTTGAGTGCTTTAAAGCTGCTGGTTTTACAGGTAAATGCTTATAATTGATTAGCATTGATTGATCTCTCTGTCTGCAGATTGCAACATTAGAGTCCGAGCTAATGCAGCTGATGAAGCAGAACGGTATCCAGGTCAACAACAACAACAGCAACAGTTCCGAGAGGCTCAGCGCTCAGCAATACAGCCCTAACAGAGCTGCAACGCAAGCCAGAGGTGTGTTTGGGAAGGAATGGTGTTTGCTGGGATAGTAATTCTGATATTTCTTCACATTGTTCGACATTTTGGTTTACGTTCTTACCAAGAGGTAAATGAGAAGATTGATACACACATATATACGCATAAATATAAAGATGGAGCTAGCAGCTAAGTAACAAGCCTACCATAAAGACAGCAGGTCTGATGGTAAAACAAAAAAAATCAACCAGCCCCTCCAAAGCTCACTAGTATGGAATCATCAGTTACCCTCCCATAGGTGTTTTTGGACAGTGGCGGAAAGCATCTAGAGAAATACCCACACAGTCCCAGGCAGAGCATGTAAACTCCACAGAAAGGCAAACCCACAACCATGTTGCTGTGAGGCGAGAGTGCTAACCACTGCATCACCATGTCACCCCTTATATCTTGTTTTGTTTTGTTTAATCCTTCAAAAAACTAAAATATAAAAACAATAAGTTGTGGTTTTATAAGGGGTCATGTTCAGAACTTGTCATCGTCACGCTTTGGTTTTTAAACAGAAAAGCTTTAGAGGTGCTGGTTGTCAGATTCTGCTGAGCCAGAATAGCTGTATCTCTCTGTTTCCAGGTTTTGTGCTAAGTGGAGCGAGCAGTCTAGATTTTTACCCTGATATGTCGCACTGTTTATTCAAATAAAACAGTGATCGCTCAAGTAGGAGAGTAAGTGATCACATTTGTATTTATTTTGTTTTATTTCTAAGGGACCATGTAGCCAACAACGTGAAACATAAATGCTCCCATTTGGTGCATTAAGTTAGACTGAGGCTAATTTTCATCTGCAGTCCCCTGATAGTTGACAATTACAGCCTACACACAGCGACAGAGCAACACTAAGCAAACTCGACAAATAAGACAAAACACATGATACAAAATACACATATTAGTACATCTCTACACACCATGTTAGCACCATGTTAGACACATTAAACACCAGGATAGCATGCAAAAAATATAATAGAGTCAAACATTAACTTCCTCATATAGATGTTTGAAAATGTGATCTTCATTTAACTTTCAAAATTTCTCCACTGCATTTCTTATTTAACTAAAGTTTTTTTGCCCTTAAAATGACCCCGGGTGCTACTCAACAGTGATGACATAAGCTTTTGTTTTTATAATTCCTGCAGTCTAGTGACTCTTTTTGTCTTGAAAAGTACATTAAAACATTGCACTGTCTTGTTCTGTACTGTAAACATAATCGCTGCAACACACACACACAAAATGCACTGCAGACACAGTGCAGTCCCTGCATTTCCTATGCACATCACAAATCCTCCCCTTCCCTGTTGCCTTGACCTTCACACACACTTGCACTTCTGACCTCACTTTCACTTTGGACCTCTGCAAACAAAAACAAGCAAGTTTGGCTTTGTTTTAGCAACTGAGCGGGCACAAAGAAGTGCCGTATCTGATACTATTCTGTACAGACAGGATAACAGTGATTGGATCAGCACCGATACGCATGATGCAAGCCTTTATACAATATTAAAACGAAGGGGTTGATGGATACAGCTGGAACTGGATATAAAGGAGAGCCAGCGTGTGTGGGAGGAGAAGACAGGATCTGCGGAAATTATCTTTTTTTTTTTTTTTTTAAATTCAAGTGATTCAGTCTTTCTCTCATCTGAAAGCATCTCCATGTGCACTCAGGGAATGAGCAGAAAAATGATGATTGCCTGTCTAATTAATAGCGTGACTCTTGGGGGAAGATTTCATATTTTAATTGAGTTGATGATTTTTGTAATAGATGTATTTAGTGTGGGTGTCAACATAGGGTTCAGGCCAAATTAAGTGCCTCAAAATAACAACTGACACAATAGAAAACATGTATATAACTGAGCGAAAATGCCTTTGATGAAGGAAAATACTATACTGGCCTGCGTCTTTTACCCTGTTATGCTAAATCACAATTGTTGTTCTTTTAACGGTATATGTGACTGTAGAACTGAGGGAAGCCTCTCCACACTCACCCAGCAAAAAGAAGGGCTGCAGAGGAGTTGTCAGAGACAGCATCAGCTCCACAGAAGGAGAGGTTCGTATTACTTCACATACCTTTACTCAGTGAAACATCTGTTAAACTGTCAGCCAGATGTGATGTGGACAGATGTGATGTCTAATCAAGCAAGCACCATTATTCCCTACTCTTAGCTTTATTATGTCTTTAATTTCACCACAGAGTATTTAATTATTGCATGTTTGTGCATCTTTAACCCCTGTCCATTCCACTTCATTCCTTTTAATGGATTAATTGCTGTGTGTTACTCTGCTGCTCTAATTGAGTCTGTGGTGCTGTCACAACTTATTGTCTCTCCCAGTGTGATAATAACAGCCACAGTCTTTTTTTCTGGATGAAAGGCTCTCATCTGGATAATGCTGTCACTTAACTCGGCTAGAGCACGAATGAGTTCAGATTAGATAAACAACTCGAGAGCTGGATCAGAATTGGCAGAGACACAGAAACCAAGGCAGTGTGAGTCCAAGGGAAAAGAGGGCAAGGAATTAGAAATGGTGAAAGTATGTCAAGTGACTTCTGTCAGATTAGTATAGCTCTGGCTGCTCAGATCACTTATTTTTTCATTGCACTTTATTCGTCCTCTTTTCTGTGCAACTACTTCTGAGCTTTTGCTTTCCTCTCTTTCGATTTTTCATTCATTTTTGTCCATCACAATTCCATTTCTCTTCTTCTATTGCATTTCTCGCATTTGTTACTTCATTCATCTTAAATCCTCGTATTACCTCAACTCTGACTCATGTTTCTGTCTCCTGTTCCACAAACTTCATCTTTCTTTTCTCCGTGTCTTCAGGTCTTTGAAGGACATGGTAGTCCAGCCCACAGCCGCGCTGGTTCTATTCGTAGTGTGATCTCTTGTGATGGGGGAGCAGCAGTCCATAGGCCCCCTGGCAGTGTGGAGGGTTCCCCCAGAAGAACGGTGCATGGTTAGTTCACCTGCACCCTCATAATGCAGGATTGCTGTGCACGGCTTCTCACTGTTTTCTTACTTATGCGCCTGACTTTTTAATTGAAGTGAATCCAAAATTTTTCACCGCGCCTTTTGGCATTTTATACTTACATCTCTGAGTATCTATTGCTCCAGTTTTCATATTTAGCTCATTATCGTCTTTCTTTTTTGCCATGTGAGTTCATTACTTTAAATGGGAGTAGTCTCAGCGTGGGCTGTTTGTGTTTACAGGTTCTCAGTCTCCTGCAATGTCGAGCCCCTCTCACAATTTGGAGGAGCACCGACAAGCTCTGGACCCTGGGTAAGACAGCAAATAATGTAGTGCCATGTAATATTTTGGGGTGCATCGAAGCGTCATGTATTGTTAAAAGAAACATAATTGAAAGAAGCTGATAGATGATAGATAATCAAGCATGGGGACATATCTGTTTTTTGAGGGATTATCTTGGATTTCCTTGAAGAAATTCATAAATGATTTAAGATATTCTCTACATATTGATAGAAGACTAGTATGAATAAATATTATAGCAAATTATGTCATGGCAGGTGCATTACGTGCAGATATACGAAGCAAGTTTTTCATTGAATATTTAGTGTGTGCCTGTACCAGGTCCCAATCCAATATCAATTCCCAAGATAATACACACTTCAAATACTGCAGTACCTTGTTCCACCACCAGATAGAGCCCATTACTGTTTCAAATAAAATCAAGCTTTGTTGTCATTTAGGTGTACATACAACAGTAGTACAGGCAAGATGAGAGAATGTTTCTCCAGGATCCAATTTAAAGCAAAAATTAATTTACTGCTGTAGCAACCAGAGGAAGCCGGCAGCTCCATGTTGGCAAACAGAGAACGTTGTGAGGGTTTAACTAATGAAGGTGCACCATGACAAAGTCATCTGTGGTGCTTAATGACCTCCAGCCAGTGCACATATTTTGAATTACTTTGGAATCAATTAGGAGACTGATGAATACAAAACTGCCTTGATCACCCTGATCATTTATCTGGAACATTAGGTTTAATACTTTTCAAGGGTTGATGCTAAAGGTGGTGTCAGTAATAAGAAAATAAAACTGCAGGAGATAGGTGTCATATTTACATGGATACCTGGGCACAGAATAACTTACCTTGAGTGTAATTAGTGATACATTTATAAACAATTTAATGCAAGACAACCAAAACCTGATTCTCATATTTTTCTTTAACCTATTTAATTTAGGTCCTCCATCAGGAAAACCAAAGTGAAGGACAGAGATCCCAGAGCCTCTCCTGGAAACAGGTAAGAAAAATCATTGCATCAGATTTACAGTGCTGTTTGCCTTTTTCTTGCCCTTGTCCTTCCTGTCCCTATCTAATGAATACTAAGCTGTAGGACAATGTTCTGCAGCAGTTTTAGATTTCCGTGTCACCTATAGTTAATGATTGTTGATGCAGGAACGTGTGGTACAGTAACTGTCAGCACTGACCTCTCTTTCACTGCTCTCTCCATCCTTCCTTTCTTTCTTTCTCTCTCAGCTCCACAGAACCATCAGCAGAGGACAGTCCACAGAAACTCAAGGCCAAGGTACATGAGATTTGATGACTGTTACATTGGGCAATAATGATTCATTTTATGGATACTTTACAGTGAGGACACTTTACTTTGCCTCTGTAGAGTTATTCAAAAGAAGACTTCTTGCCATACCTATTATAATTTTATCACTGGCTCATAAAAGTGAGATGTACACTTCTGTAGATCCACTGCATTCTGTCTGTATGTTGTAGCTCAAATGTATTATGTTATTTCTGTTGAACAGAACTCACTTACATGGCCCTACTTCTTCTCATATTCATATTATTTGGTATTGTATTCTTTTAAGTTATGTTATTTAAACCTCAATCCACTGAAAAACAAATAGGTTGGTTCTCTAAGAGGTAACTGAGGGCTTTTATGAAAGTAAATTCTGCGTTACAATCAGAGAAATGCATAATTGCTTTATTAATTGCTAAAGAAATCAATCAGTAAGTTGACATAATCCTAAATATCTCTGATAATTCTTAGCAGCACTGCAAAAAATATCCATTTTAGCAATTGTATGATCAAAATTAGCAGAAAAAACATCTGTCTGGATATGTTCCCTCTACACATGTGTGTTCCATAATGGATCTTAAATTGGTTAAATGTCATCCTGATACAGTAAGACTAAAGTTGTTAACGTGGTCATTTCTTGCAGTGCAGGAACTTGAATGAAAACTGTTTCTAAGTCCGTGTAATATCAGATGTGGTTACCATAGGATTAAAAAGCAGATTATTTTTGATCCTGCCCTTTTCCTTCTCTGAGGACAAGCTCAGCTTAAGAAGAGCGCACACCAGAAGATAAATTAATGCAGAAATGATGCACATTAATAGTTATGTGGAGCTTTTAGGTGAAGATTCAACCCAGCAATCTGAAAGTCTGAGCTTCTGAGATTAGTCGTACTTTTACCTCAAACAGTGCTAAGACTTAAAGAAGGCCTTTAAGCTACTGTATTTTTTAAAATGCATGACAAAGCTTAACACCTTAAGCTCAAATCTTTTATTACACTTTGTCATTGAAAGTCAAAGTGTAAATCTGTCTGTTATTGAGCAACCTTGGGAATACTGTATATTCCACAAGACTAAAATGAACAGCATTTACTCTGGAAAAAAAACTGTCTCTGTT
This sequence comes from Amphiprion ocellaris, assembly GCF_022539595.1. Classification (NCBI taxonomy): domain Eukaryota; kingdom Metazoa; phylum Chordata; class Actinopteri; family Pomacentridae; genus Amphiprion; species Amphiprion ocellaris. The sequence goes on from NC_072780.1 coordinate 12,074,820, forward strand.
TATTAGTTAAAACAACGTTTTAACCTTCATTTAATGATGCCTCACAGCCATATATTCTGCAGAGCAGCATTTCTGCTCCACAGCCCTGATAGTTTGTATTTCTCAGCATTGTGCTGCTCCTGGATGTTTGAGGACAGATCTTACACTATAATTCCCTGAATGTCCACATTTTCTCACACTCATAAGGACAGAGAGCAAAGGGTTTTTGGAGTTGGACAGCAACCAGCTTCATCATTTCTAAGCACTAATCACATTTACAGTTTGTGCTGTAGTGAACGTTCTTAAAAATGAAAGATGTGCACAACCTTTCCTTCTTTAAGTCTATCAAATTAAAATATTAGTCTACTCTACTCTTTATTGGTTGTAAATTGCAGGATGAAGCACATCAGTCTTTCTGGTACATGCTGGGAAGAAAAGCCTTCATTTTCTTGATTCATTCACTACGCATCTAGTTTCTCTGGTTAAGAAATTGATTTAATATCTCATCCTTGATTAAATTTACAATATCAGCATACTAATGCAACATCATGTTGGTTCTAATCAATAACACCAAACAGAAACATCAATAGGAGAGACGCAATCCAACTAATCAACTAAATTCAGCCTTAAAGACAGTTGGCTCTCAGCACGAGTCTTATGAGTGTGTTGTTGATGTCTTAGGGACCCACTTTGAACGATGATATGAGCGCCAGCAGCAGCAGCTCAGTGGAGATCAGTGGTCTGCTCAGTGAAGCCAAGACGTCAGGACGCTCACACACCCTGGTGCTCTCCTCAGACGAGGTAGAAGATTATCTTTTATAGATGTACTGTATCAAAAGAACACAAGAGGTTATTTTGTTGAACCCTGAATACAGGCTTTCAAAGTAAATATATACACAGAATTGTATTACAGCCAGAAAGTTTTAAGTACCCTATTCTTTAATTCAATCTCTAATAAAAACAAAAACAAAAAAAATGTCCCTGCAGGGGGTAGCTTCTCTCATATTTTCTTGCTGAAAACAAAAATCAGTGCACTAGTTGAGGCTCATTGTTTTGAAATGTTGATGCAGGCTGCTATAGAGGAAGCCATGTCGTTTCAGCTCTGTTAACAACCCAGTTATTTTTGTTGTTTCCTCTGCTGCAACATTCAGAGTCTGGATATGATAGATGATGAGGTGAGACTGAGGCTGAGAGCCTCCAGATGGCATGAGTTTTACTGCATGTGTGTCTGTTGAGTTGTGCATAAACCATTTGTCTGTGTCTCATTGTCACACATCGTTGGAAGAAAAGGATAATTTTTCTCTGCATGTCCGACCGAATCAACCTGTTTTTCTACATACTGAAGATAAGCATGAAAGGATTTTTTTTTTTTTTTTTTTTGAGCTCATTGTTCACTCAGTGTTGGTTAAAACTGGGAGGCTGTGCAATAAAACTGCTTCTTTCTCTCTCTGTCTTTCTCCTCATCCTTACTATGTATGTTCAGATCCTGGACGAGGCTCATTTTTCAAAGCAGTGTCAGTGGCAGAACCGCAGCATTACAGAGTGGACTTCACAGCAAGTGGCCCGCTGGCTCACGGGCCTCAACTTAGATCACCATATCCCAGAATTCACTGCCAAAAATATAAGTGGAGAGCAGCTGCTACAGCTGGATAGCACTGAGCTCAAGGTAATTTGCAACGAACATTATCACATTTTGAATACAAAAAAATGATGTTACTAGGAATACCTGTGTATAAATACATTGTAAAATGCCTCACTCGTGATCTATCTTGGTCACAAATATTTAAAACTTTAAGGATTCTTTCTAAAATTGCTTGTTTATGTTGTGTTCAGTTTTCTGGTGTTTTTTGCTCCTGTCACATTTTTCCCTACTGTGGGCCCGTTTTTCACTGCAATTGGAAAAAAATAACTGGAATCAACATTTTTAAGCACCCCCAGATGCTACCACTACTGGGAAAAAGTGGCTCTACATATAATACATATTTTATTAGTTAATTTTTAAATTGTTTCCATACCCGTTTCCCATCTGCTCTGTGGAAACACAGCCTGCAATTCAGCTGACCACTACCTGAATTTTTATCAAATGACTGTCAGTCAATAATGGCTCCACATTTGCAACAAGGTGTGCCATTTTTTTGCTCTTTACAGAATCTGGTTAGTGCTAACAGCTTACTTTGGGGCAAATATTTTGATGAGACATGCAAAATAAAGTGATTTCTAAAGAAAAACAAAAAGTTCTTTCTGTTTTAATACATGGCATATTTTTGGCCATTTTCTTAAACATAATGTGCCGTTCAGACGTGCTTTGATGTGCTCAGGGCTAATGTAAGAGAAAAAAAGTTTCCTAAGCTCTCAATTCTAAGCACTGGCACCAGTCTCAAAAGTAAAGTACTATTTAGGCTGTGATATGAATACAAACAACTGGTATGTAGGTAGTACAATGCAATGCTTTAGTTTTAGCATACAATTTAAATTAAATGTGGAATACTCATTAAGTCTGTACTGAAAAGAAGGTTACAAAAGCAGACATGTGAAGAACCATTACATTAATTTATTTGTTGCAGGCCCTTGGAGTCACTTTGTCCCAGGAACGTGCCCTGATCAAGAAAAAGATCAAAGAACTTAAAGTTCTGATGGAGAAGGCCAAGAGGAACCAAGAGAAAGTTGAAAAACAGCGTGAGAAGCTACGAAAGAGAGAGCTGGAGCAGCAGCAAAAAGATGCCCACAATGAAAGTGCAGCAGAGTGAAAGGAGCCCTCAGATTACCTCCCGCTTTACAGTAGCACCACACACCAAGTAGCATCTCGCAGAACAGAACCTCAGCAGGCCCCACAAATGAACCCTGAGGGATGCCTGCTTAGTAGTTCAGTAGTTCTCAGTGGTGGAGCTCTACGCCCAGCTGCCAGAGGTTGTTGAGTGACTTTTTCACTAAGCAAATTAAACCAAAATGAGCAGTTGGATAAAAGAATGCTGCCCTCCATTGGCCTCATTTTACACCCATCCTGTGTTTTTAGCCATTTAAGAATTAACTGAGTTCTATTTATTTTGCTGTTTATAGCTGTAAATTGGGTTTATTTATTCATATCCAGAATATGTCTGTGAAAAGTTCATCTCATCTTCCTCCCATGACACCCTCAGAGCCATCCGTTAGACATGAAGTCCATATACATGTACAATGATAAATACAGATACAAATATGTCTGATGTGCCATTTCAATAGACTTCTGTATATCCTGTTCAGATACATAGATCACTGGAATCTCTCTGTTGCTTTCATGAAGCACATCCAGGTCAGCTCTGTGGTGGAATATATGAGGCAGTGCTCATCTCCCACCACTAGGTGTCCCCATGCTGCTTACTTTCACTACTAAAGATGGCAACACTGGAACTTTACAACAGGAACTGAACTGGGAACCAAGTTTCACTGGGAGAAACTGAGCTCTCTCAGAACCTGCAAGAACACTGGAAGTGCAAACACTGTAAATTTGACCTGTGCACTGGCTCACAGTGCTCCTTACAGTATACATGTACCATACTAAAGCAGTTCTCAAAGTATGACTGACAAGGACATACTGTACTCTCTGGACTGATTCCAATAGAGATTTCAGGTACTATGTAATCATTAAATTTGTAACTTACCTAACCCGTGCAACAAAAACAAAACAACAAAAAAAAAGTTGATCAAATGAAACACCCTGCTTATATGCATAATGTTGCTTCGACTCCGCTTGTAACCTGCTTTTGACCTCTTTTTATATTCTCTCAGTAACAGAGTAATACCCCGCTGCTGCCTTTAGAAGTTCTAGAGAAGTAGAATTTTTCTGAACTCTACCCGCTTCTGTGAGTGTCGAAACACATGCTAAACTAAGTCATCTGTTCCTGTCCTTTTATTATTTCTGCAAAAGTTTTCAATGCATATTTCTCTAGAATATTCCAATCAGATATTAGGAATGCTGCCATATAGACGGTGATCAAGGACAGTGCTGAAATTGTCATATAAAGATTAATTGTACCTGAGACTTTAATGTTACACTGGAAATTGCACCTGATGGATGCAACATAGTTTTATTATGAAATTGGTTTAGTTTGAAGCATTTTGATGTACTTGTTAGATACCTTTAAAATGATTTTGACCAATGTTTCTTTATGCAAACAGTTCTTATTTTAGAAGTATTAAGTTCACTGAGAGACATGTTCCCTGTGTTACTTCTTTATCATTCCCAAGAATCATTCCGACACCAGAGTCACCGTGATAGAAATGAAGGCAGCTTTGGTAACCTGCCTGATGAGCTGCTAACAGGTTAAGTTTGGGCTACAGATACTTCCACGCAGCACCACAGTAGTACAGCTATCACTGATAGAAGCTAATGTTTTTATTTATTTGTTCCTGTATTTAATGAAGCAACTGACTACTGTTTATTAAAACTTATACAAAATATTACTAACACCTAATAATGATTTATCCAGAATTTAATTATTACTTCCTTTTGCCAAAACATGATTAAAACTGTTCATTTGAAGTGATTTATATTCAAATGGCTGTTATAAAATGAAGGATTTAAAGTTTGGTTCTGCAGAGAAAGAAGAAAACACAGTAGTATTCTCCCATTGTGCTTGTGGTTTTCCTCAATGCAACCATAGTGCTGCTCCAGTGCTACTCCAATAAACTGCTCATGATGTATTCTTATGAAATATTTTGTAACACTTGAACCTTTCTGTGAATACCCCCAAACCCCGACAAGTCAGTCAGCAGACTGCACTCTTTTGACTCTTTTCTATGTATAGTAAAACACTGAGAGCAATATGGTGTAAGAATCCTAAAGAAGCCTTGTTTTATAATGTGTCAGTGTGTGTGCGCAGTTTGCCAGTGGGCTGAGGAGACAGAAAATGCGATTCCACATCTTTTTTTTTCATGTGCTTGACTGAGCTTGAAACCAACGTATGGATGAGACCCTGGTGCTCCTGGCAGGCAAAAACATAAATATATGTCTGGAAAAATTCGTCTTTCATGTGCGTAGGAAGCAAAAGATTATTGCCAGAAACTGCTAGCCATGCTTTCACTCTTAAAAAGCTGTGCTTATTCTCCTCCTCCTTTTTGTCATTGCCTTGCTCTCTTTTTCGCATTATGAAAAGTCTGAAAGGGCAGCTACCTGTCACACTGAATAAAATGTGCAGTCACGGTCCACAGTTGGCTTTTGTTTCTTTGTTTTTTCTACTTCAACAAATCTGTGTCCCATGTTATAATTGTACAGTGCCTATAAAAATACGCCCCTTTCTTTTGGACATTTTTCCCCCTTTATTGCTTTTCAGCATTGAATCATGGTCAATGTAATGTGGTTTCTTCGGCAAGAATTTATGAAAAAAGACTTTCATGTCAAAGTAAAAACAGATTCCTAGAAAGCAGTGCTGAATAATTAAAAACTGTGATTAATAAGTAATTGTTCCTATGTGAAATAAGTGATGATATGAGAATTCACCTCTTCAAGACAGTATTCAATAGATGCACCTTTAGCCAGTATTAGTGCATTGAACCTGTGTTGATGGTCTTCATCACCAAAAAACCTCCTTCCAATTGTGTCTCCCACCTGCCTTCCAGTGAACTTAAGTCAACATTTAAACATGAGCATTTTAAACAATGGCTTTCTCTTTTCAAATCTCCCATAAAGATTTTACTGTATTGAGGACAGCTTCCCTTAGCAGATTTATATGAGCTATATTCTTCCATTTCTTACTGATGGATTTAAATCTGTTTTCACTTTGACGTGAAAGAGTCTTTCTGTAAATTTCTAATTAAATTAACCACGATTTATTGTCGAAAAGCAATGAAAGGGGAAAACTTCTTTGCGGAGGGTGAATACTTTTTCTAAACACTGTACAACGTTGTTCATTCTTCTCTGTCTAGAATTTGTTTATATATAACACTTTTAGCTGCTCCCTCTGAAAGTATGTTTTTTTTTTTTCCATATTCCTTTAATGTTCATGCTTGGTTATTTTTTTCCATTTACTGCATGATGCCTTTCTGTCAGTGGACATCTCAGCAGACCAGCTGGCCTACAGTCAGCCACAGCCAGCTCTAGCTCTCCAGCCCCTCGCTCTCTACTTTCTATTTATATTCATCCTGATTTCACTCCAGGACTATTTTATCCCTCTGACGACACCCTCCTGTCACTTGTTGCCCTCCTTCTTCTTCTTCTTCTTCTACTTCATTTCCGTCTTCCTTCCTTATACAACTCTTATGGCTGGGCTCAAGGAGGTCTTGCAATGGTCCGCATGCTTGATTACTTCATCGTCACTATTTGCACATTCATTTCCAATCTCCTCCATTCCTTGTGGACACTATTAGAATCTGAGCCAGCTGATTTGCCAGCGCAAGGCCCCTCTCCCTGGGATTTTATGGAGGAGTTGAGCCCCAGACAACTGGCTGTCAAGCAGCTGAAGCAACAGTTCCTGGTGGCCCTGCAGGCCAACAACGCACAAGAAGTCCTGAAAATTCTGCACTCTGGCAAGCTAGATATTGACACTGTGCTGGAGGTAGATGACCCTAAAATGGTCCTGGCCTCGTATAAACAAGGTAAACAATCAGTAATACATTTGGTAAAGCTATTGTGAGCAGCTTTGATATTTGACAAGCTATGCTAAGTTCTTTTTTGACATATTGAGTGGTTATATCAAAAATGAACTATATCATAGGAGATTCCTTTACACAGTGCAGTTTCACATAGTTTGTAGATTAGTTCTTAATGTTAACCACTAGGTGGAGCTAACCATCTATATATCTAATCAGAAACTAAACAGGAGGGATCATAACAGTATTTACTTTCAGGCTACTGTGGAAAACACTGCATAATATTCAGAGCAAAATTCAAATAAAAGTGCATTTGACCTTGGTTGTTAAACTTTTTTTTCAGGATACTGGCTACCAGGCTACAAATTGGAGAAGTCCTGGGCGATGGGTATCCACGTGTGTGTGATGTACAACGCCTTGGAAACAGCACTCATGCTTCTTGAGAAAGGTGCAGCTGTCAACCGCACGCCCAACGGGAAGACGCCTCTGCATGTGGCCTGTGAGGTGTCCAACAGCGACTTTGTGTCCTTGCTTTTGGCTCATGGAGCAAAGGTCAACAGCTTGTCCCTGAGTGGACACACACCGCTGCACCACTGTGTCACCAGAGAGTCAGTAGACTGTGCCAAGCAGCTCATCCTCAAAGGTCAGAAGGCAAAGATGCACATAGATATTAGCAGATGAAAGCGCAAATACGAACACTGTAAATGTCTCTTTTTTTTTCTTCATGGAGGTGCAAAAGTCAACGTGACCAGCCACAACAATGACGAAGACACACCTTTACACAAAGCAGCCAGATTTGGTGTCCCAGAACTGGTGGCTCTGTTTTTGGCCCACGGAGCTTCTGTGGATGCTGTCAACTCTCTCCAGGAGACGCCTCTGATGACTGCGGCCTTCTGGGCTTTCGACACTAAGGAGCAAATCTACAGCCAAGAGCATCATTTTGTCTGCCGCCTTCTTCTGGACCACCAGGCTGGTGAGAGAATCCCTGAAAAAGCTCCCTTGACGCCTTTAACTGTTACTAAACTGAATGAGAGATTGAGTTTTGCCTTCCGTTGCAGATCCCAACCTTCAGGAAGAGGACCAGAAAACAGCTCTCCACAAGGCAGCCTGGAACTGTGACCACGTCCTGATGCAGATGCTGCTGGAGGCCGGAGCAGACGCACGAGCCATGGACATCAACGGCTGTGCTCCCATTCAGTATCTCCTCAAAGTGACGGATGTCAGGCCAATGGCCATTCCAGAGCTCTGCTATCAGCTGCTGCTCAACCATAATGCAGCGCGGGTCTACCCACCACAGTTCCACAAGGTACAGAAGTGTCCAGTTGATGTGGATTTGTGCTGTTATTTGCATTTTTGAATACTTTCAAAGCAAACTACATGCTGATAAGATGCAAGATGCTGTGCAGTGTCATGATATGTGATGTTTTGTGCAGGTGTTGCAGTCCTGCCACGACTACCCCAGAGTTGTAGAAATCTTGGTTAACTCTTATGAACGTTTAAAGCCTACAAAGAAGTGGAGAGCTGCTATAACTGATGACTGCTACGAGGTAATAGACTGAACACGCTTTCTTTTGTTTAAAAAAGAAGCCATGAGCCCGAGAAGCCCTGTTAGACCTTTGTTGCATTTGAAAACAAGAACTCCTAAATAAATAACTATTTTGATGAGTAGCCTAGAAACAATTCAAAAGAAAAAAATATCCCAACATGCATATAATAAATATAATTCATGTATATAAATTAAAGTGATTAAATGACTCAGTGCACTGTACTGTGGAACTCAGCTGATCCACATGTGTAAAACTGGTGAAATCCCCCTTTAAAGGGATCACTTTAGCTGTCCTGGTGTTTAATGCTAAAAATGCCTTTCACTGTTTCTCATAATTCAAGTTTCTTTCTCTCTCCTCAGCGTCATAAAGACTTTTATGACTCCGTTTTTGCTGTTTGCACCAACACTCCTCGCAGCCTGCTTCACCTGGCCAGATGTGCCGTCAGAGCCGGCATGGGTGGGTTCTGTCACCAAGGAGTACCACAGCTGCCTCTACCGTCTTCCATGAAGAAATATATACTACTGGAACCTGAAGGGATACTGTACTAATGAAGAGATTTCTGCTCATAAACTTCAGTTGCTGCATGGAAAAGTGCTCCAATATGCTGAATGTCACCTGATGATGTGAACAGAAACATGTCTGTCTGCGGTCCGTGGGAATGGAAAATGCCGCCAGCTGGAACATGCTCATCACTCACAGAGGCTTTTATCGGCAACACAAGAAATCCCTCTTTAGTGTTTGGCAGTACACAAGACATTATGTGCATATAAGCTGTCTTTGCCGGAGTGGAACCCAAATAGCATGACTTATCACAAACCAGATATTAGGGTGGTTTGAGAAAGAACACGAAAGAAGATCAACTTATTACAGGAATTAATCAATTGCCTGTTCAACCATAAATGTGCAGACGTTTGACAGACAGGTGAGAATTTTTCTTTCTGTCCTCTTATTACTTCCACCTTCTCTAGCTGAATATGATTTTCTTCGTTGTAGTTACTGTCCACCTGCACACTGTTGACCATCTTGTTTCTCCACTGCAGCGCCTCCTCATGCCGAAGAGGATTCCAATGTACCTGGCAACCACCTTAATGCTCGCTCTCATGTCATCAACTCATGCTCCTGTGATATTCCACCTCTTGTAAAACAAACACTTGACAAGCCACTCCACAACAAGTGTTTGTTTTTCCACTGGACTGCATGGAATCATGTGCATGGACCGATTTCTTTCTTTCTTTTTTGTATGTTATCCGCATTAAGCAGCACAAGCAAACACAAATAATGCTTGAAGCTTTCCTCTCAACTCCCTCACAACAGAAGATACTCAGTAAAAACAGTGACGGTAACATAATAACCCTGTCGAGTTTAATCAGAATGTCCACCTTAAGTCAACAGCTGATGTGACCTGTGAATTGCTTTCCAATACTTTGATGCACTGTAAATTCGCACATAGAGGAAGACCTACAGAACCACTTTGAAAGAGCTCATGTTAGCCTTTAATTCCACACAGAGTATGGCCCAGGTCATTCATTTCAGCGACAACAACATGCTGTAATGCTCTCTTTTATCCAGGTGCTAAGTTTGATTTGGAGTTAATGCCACTGTGCACTAGAGGAAAAGCCTCGCTACACAGAGGCTGACAAAAGAGACACAGAAGAGGAGAAAATAAACCGGCAACTTCTGGAAATATTGAGATTAAAGCCTCTCTCTGGTCATGGATCAACTCCCCCCAAAATGTCTTCTCTGTGTATCAGAGTAATCCCCTCCTGTCTTACAATGGCTTTGGTGTGACTCTGCACCATTGCTTCCTCAAAATGTGCAGATTTATCTCCATGCACTTGCCCTCCTCACGCTGCAGCCCGAGCATACCAGCTTCACCTACTGTCTGCTCAAACACTGTAAAGCTACTCTATGCAACACAGTGTAGTATACTGAAGTGACACATGTTGGACTTGGAAGCTGATTCATATACCGTAGACATGTTTAAAGCTACTTCTTTGGTCTTTTTCTTCATCTGTTAATTCTACACTAGCGTTCAAAAGTTTTGGGTCACCCACACAATTTCACGTTTTCCATGAAAACGCACTTTTATTCAAGTGCTAACATAATTGCACAAGGGTTTTCTAATCATCAATTAGCCTTTCAACATGATTAGCTAACACAATGTAGCATTAGAACACGAGAGTGATGCTTGCTGGAAACGGCCCTGTGTCCCTATATAGATATTCTATTAAAAATAAACCATTTTCAGCTAGAATAGTCATTTACCACATTAACAATGTCTGGATTGTATTTCTGAATCTTCACTGAAAAAAGTGACCCCAAACTTTTGAACGGTAGTGTACATTATACACAGATGGCAAAAATGCTTTCAAAGTGCCACCAGAACGAGAGAATCCGAGACAATAAAAATGGCTAATAGCATTTCAAATAATTGCATAATACATCCTGGTTCAAATATTTCTTGTTTCCACAATCACAATTCTAGTACTTGGGGGTTTATATTGCTCCAATAATGTGTCAGTGAAATACAAATGACCACACTGACCTTACTGTGTCATGTTTATAACTGGCTATGCAGGTAGATATCATCATTATGAACCTTACACCTGTCCACAGGTCATGCACGAAGATAGGTGTGTCCATGACATACTCATGTTTTGTACCTTAATAGAAGATGTGTGTTTTTGTACATATTGTAGCAGCAATTTAAAATCCCAGCATTAAACCAAACTATCTTCATCTCTGTGCACATGAAAGTATCCTTATACAGTACATCATAGCATTTATATCTTGGCCTCTAAGTGAACATGTATTCATGTTGTTCTGTGAATGAACATACATTAGACATTATTTTGCTGTCACAGCATGTGCACACTTGTGTCTTAAAGAATGTTTTTTGCAAACTTTGAATTTTCACTACACTATTATTGTAGCCAAAAGATTTCATGATACAGATTTCCTCGTAATATCTAGGCAAAATTTGATGGTTTAATGATATCAAATTCCTCTTCATTTATTGTGTTTTGTCTCGTTTTTGGCAAATAAATGACACTCAAAACACAACAGTAAGTAGGTGGAGAGAATCTGTAACTGCTTTCTATTTTGTTGCTATAATGGACTGTCAACCTATGTATTTTATTAAGACAGTGGCAATTTTTTTGTTTGGATATTGTCCCTACCAGTATATTGTGACACCCCTTATCTAAATGAACGCCTATATAAATAGAGGTCCAAGCAAAGTCAGCTGCAGGTCTATAGGTCAGCATAAGTACCAGGCACATTCTGCAGAGGGTACATTGTCTGGATGACTAAAGGGTCGGACTTGACTCCAGTGGCTCTTAAAATAAACCAGTGAGGGTCACATACACACATAGTAAAAGATTTCATGATTACTTTAAACTGACTGACACACTGGTCTCGTATTTACTTTTTATTCTCTTGCATAAGCTTGTATTTGTACTGCCACCATGTCTCAATAAACTGAAAAACAGGAGTGAGTTGAGACAAACAGAGAAAGGCAGCAGTACCAGAATAGAGCGTGACATTAGTGGGCCCACTAATGAAGCAGCACAACAGGGTGGGACAGCCTGTTCTCAGCCCTGATTGGCAGCTGTCCACGAAAAGCCACGGGACCGTGTCTGCTACGGTGACTGAGAAAGTTTCCCAGAAACAAGCTGCAGAGAGAGAAGGGAGAGAGGAGGAGGGAGACAGCAACCTCCGATGACAAGATTACAGAAAAACAGCAGCACACGCAGCTTAAAAACAGTTTAAATTCTTTCTAACCGCTGACCCTGTTTTTCATGTTGCATACATGAAATTCTGGCAAAACATCTGTTGATACATTAACATGATGTAAGACCTTGAACTGCAGAGTTAATGAACACACAATGAGCTGCAAAAAGCAGAGGAAATGACATACCAAGAGATGACATGAGGTTTTATTTTTTACTGGTCCTTCTAGTGGTGAACCACAAACTTCGTACAGTAACACTTGGCCTTTGAGTGATGTTTATAGTCTAACAAGTGAACAACATGTGTGTAGTAGTTTAAGGACAATTCACAAAATCAAACCTTATGGGAAACATTTCATTTTACACAAATGAAGATAAAGTTTTCAATTCGAAAAAGCTTAAAACTAGGCAAAGGATGAACTGAGTACAGAGTATAAAAATCTGACTGGTATGTAAATGGGGACATGGAATATGTGAAACAGGTTACTACGTACGACATAAGGCCACATCTGTTTGATTAATACAGTTTGCATAAAGAATTATCCCAGCTATGTGTCTGGTGCACATAGCAGGATGATGGCTTACAGTGTTTTGTATAACAGTGAGCTTATGTTTCCGCAATGCATCACTGAACATTTCACAAAGACCTTCAGATCCTCTCAAATAAGTCACTTAACAACACAACACATGCATCATTAGTGCAGTGGTGGTGATATCATTGAATGACCAGCAATGTGCTGAGATCCACTGTGTAGCTTTAGGTAGTTATTCCACCACATCTTTCTTGTAAAAAGTTTAAAAATGTTACATTTTAGTTCCTACTGTGATTACCTTCACAGTTTGAACACGTTAAAAGTCTTGCGAAGGTTATATTGAAATATGCTACAATTGAAATTCAGTGACTCACAGTTCAGTCATACATACTGACTTCAAATATTCCACTCAACATTCAACATAATTCAACTTTAAAAGTCATTTCAGCTTACATGGGTTCATTGCTAAGGCAGAAGGTAGGTAGGTAGTGACATTCACAGTCCTTTATCTAAAGGATCGCATTCTGTTTACATCTCGTTTTCAGTAAGTTCAGTGTCGTGGCTGTTGTATGAGAGCTGATCATGAAATGCACAAGTTGTGTGCATGAAACGAAGCTGCAAACTGCAGCTGAAAGTTATCAACAGACTTTGCTCCCTTTGTGTTAACGCTGGCGTCACTGATCTCTCATTCTGTTGAGCGCTTCAGCCGGCTTCAGCTGGGCTTTTTAAATCATTGATACAAAGGAATTTTACTACCTGAAGACTTCAGATTGTGAAATGATACACCTTGAAAAAAAAAACAGTTAGCATGCTTGTTTCTGAGTGTAATGACTGAGGCAATTAATACCTGACTTGTTCCATTTTCCATTAGCAGCATGTAGTCATCATAAAGTGAAATGGTGAGCTTTTGTTGGGTTAAACCGCCTGGAGGCAGTTCTGAAATCAGCTTCAGGAGGTAATAGTTCAGGTTAGTTATTGCTGTTCATTTGTCTTACTTCATATCAGCGATGAGCGATTTTCTCCTTATATTTTCTCTCTTGCGCGAGAGACGAATCCAAGCACAATGAGCGTAAATAAGTCCAGCACCATCCTCATAGCATCCGCTGCATTCTAGCACTTACAGTACAAGTTTATACATTTCTTCCACCATGTATCCATCTCCTCTTAATTATTCTTCAGTTCAAACTACTTCAGAGTGTTCACGACGTTCTTCCCTCAGTCCACCATCACCGATTGCGCTCATACTTGCCGAGGTTCTTTGGCTCCTTGCTGGGTACACACCAGTCGTCGGCCTCGGTGCTGGCCTGGTAATGCCGTAAGGCCGACTTGTTGAAAACAGGCAGTCTCTCCACTGACTCCGAGGACAGGGCCTGGTAATACAGGACAGAAGGGAGCTAGTTACCCTGGGCCCTGATCACAGTCACATCCAAGTTGTTTCTCATCTCCATCCGTGCTTCATTAGAACTCTGTACACTGTTTAAACAAGGACTGCAAACATCCCTGCTTTCTAACAGGCAGCATGCGGTTCATTATAACTTACATCAGGACACACGAGTTGCACATTGTCTAAATTATACAATTACTTGACAGCTGCCACCACTAAGTCCAGTACGTGTAGCTGACGGTACATTTGTATGTGAACTTTGCATCAGCTTGGCCTTCACAGCTATTTTTGACATCCACAGAACTGTTCTCACCTTCAAGTAAATGACAGCTGAGGTGCCATAGCCCTCCATAGAATAGAGCTGCAGGTCTCCCTGGAAATACCTGGCATACAGGCGGGAGATGGGAAGGCCATATCCAAAACCAGCCTGAGTGAAGGAGGAAAAATAAAATAAGAGGGTTATAGTATTTTTACTAATTAGCCTTTCTAGGCCAGTTGCTAAACATTTGCAGCAATAAAAACAGAAAGTTTTGCTTCTACAGGTCTTCAGTTCCTCTCATGGTTACAGTTTAAACCAAACAAATGTTGCTGACTTTGTCCCTGTTTGTAATAAGCTAACTTGCAACCTTGCTCAGTTGTGTGGGCCTCTGTTTAGAACAGGGCGCACTGCGTTTTGGTTTACCTTTAATCCTAGTCTGACGCCAACAGGATTTCAATGAACCCTCAGCTTTGAAATGCAATGTCAAGCTTGAAATTTATCATGTCCTGACAAACCACTCAACATTTAAGATTTAAGACAAACTAAATGACAGAGAGTGAGTGTGACAGATTCTGTCTCACCAAAGGTGCGTTGCGAGAGTTGTCTACGTGGACAGGGCTGGGAGCTGTGGAGTACATGTAGCTGAAGAGACGGTCAATCTTCCTCAGAGGGACTCCACCTCCTCTGTCAGACATCTAAAAGTAAGAGAGAGGTATGCTACATTTACAAGAGTCTTCTTATTGTTCTGCCAGCAGGCTCATGCTCAGCAAGCCTGGGCCATTTGAACCGAATCTAAACAATGTGATGCTTTGTGTAAAGTCTCAAGTCATCAGGGTTAGTTTTATTTACAGTACACACTGAGGTACAACAGACTCAGAACACAGTAGCGTGTGCACAGCGCTGCCTTTAGAACAAAAGCCGTGGCCTCTCTGTGTCCTTTTTTACCTTGATAGTGAGGTCCTCAGTGCCGAGAGCAATGCGAACTTTGATGGACGGCAGCGTTGGACTCGTCTCATGGGTCTCTACTGTAGCTCTCATCGCATTCTGGAAGAAAACACGGATTACAGAAGGAGTGAGCAAACTCACTCCGATAAAACAGTATTTGTGAGCTTTTTTTTACTTTGTTGTTTAACTTACCTTGAACAGCTCAAACAGCATATGGTAAAGATGAGATGGCACGTACACAATGTGGAGGGGCTGGCCAGGGTTTTTGGCTGTGAAACATTCCATAACATAAAATAATGTTTCTGTTAGAATGCTGAGACTCTGACACATTTATAACTGCAGGAGGCGTGTAGAAAAGTAAACCAAGTGAGTGTGCAGCTGGAAGTTGTGAATGGAGGCCTCTTAGGTAAGTACAGAACAGTGACAAAGTAAAAACCTGAACCTTCGACCCCTGCAGGGAGGGGATTTGGTAACTCTGTTATGCTGTGGGGAGCATTTTGTTGTCGTGGCTACAGCACAGCAAATCAATACAGACCGTCCTCTTCTAGGATGACTGTCCTCATACAAAGGACACAAGCGGTCACACATCATATGTTATGGCCTACAGTCACCAATCTGAACACCTATTCTAAAATTGTGGACTAACGTCATAGACAGCACTCTCCACTGCCATCATTGACACCAAATGAGGGAACATCTTACAGAAGAACGGTGTTCATCCCTCCATGCAGAGTTCCAGAGACTTGGAGAATCAATGCCAAGGACAGGAAAAGCTGTGCTGTCAGCACATAGTGTCCTAAAACCTCACTGAGACTATTTCCAGTGGATATTCTTTTAATTTGTCTGTGGGTGTTCTGTCTGAGTCCATATTAGCACAAGACAAGAGAGATTTTTCATCTGAAAAACGATTGAAGTCACTTTGACCAGATCAAACAAAGAAAAAGGCAGAACAAGTGCCATTAATAATTTTGATTTACATTATCTAGAATAGCTGTGCCAAGTCTTGACATTTAAAGCCCTGGTACATGTTCCAACTAATATACTGCAACACAAATTAAGAAAATATATTCTATAATCATATAATATACAGTTACAATCACTAGCACAGTTAAGTATTCCAATATTGAATATATTACCACTTTTTTGCACTAAAACTCATAGTTTTTAATTCTTTTCAAGTGTTACATGTACAACTAAAATTACTGCCTCATGGTTAATATGCTACTGAAAATCAGTCAAGTTGCAGTTTACATTTGTGTTGGTCCAGACTTGACCTTTGACCTTTAACCTTTTGGGGATAAAATTACATACTTTATTGTTTATCATATCTTTTTTTAATTTTATTTTTATTGGGGAGATCATACATAGTCCAACATTCATGTCAAGTTCAAGTCATTCAAACGTTACACATATCCATATACATATATATGTCATGCATAATATCAATCGATAGTCTAAGACACGTTTCAATGATATTAACCTTTCAGCTCCCGCTCTCCCTTCCATTTTCAATTACATTTTAACAAATATATACATTCTTGAACCAAAAAACAAATGAACAAAGAAGCTGTCATTCTCACTCATCTATTCATGAAGATACACTCAAGACACAATCTTTTGTTGATCCTGTAAAATCAATATTTTATAGAAGGGTAGTTAAAGTAAGTCTGGTCTCCATGGACCCATATACCCCACCCATTTTGTCTACCATCTCAGAAATTTCTCTGATTGCATCTTCATAGAAAATGTCAGTCTTTCCATAATGTCAATGTCATGTATAATTTTATACCAATCATCTAATGTTGGAGCATCTGGTTGGAACCATTTCTTAGTCAAGGCCTCCTAGCTATTTTTATGTCAGTTTCTACTAATGGAAGAATCTGTGCAATACCAATGTTGCTCTACAGGTAGAGTAACCCTGTGCGTTATCTTTGTTTTCAGAGGAATCTGTACAATGTCTGATTTTCTACATATGGATGAATCTGTACAATACTAGTAGTACTTGTTATGTATATTTCTTGTTTAGTTTTCATTTTTCTTCTGATGTCTCTTATTTTTGCACCGTCTCCTCTGCTGCTGCAACGCTGCCAATTTCTCTGCCGTGGGATCAAAAAAGGCCTATCTTATCTTATATTATAGTTTTGAGATAAACATACTTGTGAGGTCAAAGCAACCTCTGTGATCTTTCATCACCTAATTCTAATGAGTTCATTCATGAGCCAAAGCGGATGTTTGGGCCAAATTTTAAGAAATTCCTTCAGGAAATTGAAGAGATATTGCAACTGAACACCTCCAGCCTTGCCAATTGTGTCTGTGGATGTATAACAAAAAAAAGCTACTGTACTTCTGTTTAGGTTGAAGTTAAAGCTGAGGTAGGCAGTATTTATTGGTGCCATTGGGCAAAATGTTCTATACTAATTCTTTGGCATATTGTCATTCAAGTGATCTAAGAGAAAACTAGACTTCTGCACCTCCCCTTGGCTCTGTTTTCAGGCTTTAGAAAATCCAGCCCATGGAGACGTCAGCTTTTCATGCAGATCAGCTGTTTATCAGATCAGATAACAACAGATATAAAAGACAGACAGACAATCGCAACTTCAGAGAGCGGCTCAAATCTATTTAGAAACCACAAGTTCATGCTGAATTTTGGCTTTACTATACACGCTCGTGCTTGTCTGTTGGGAGGGACTCAGGTCATAGAGCTGAACGTTGCAGAAAGAGGGCTGCATTTGAAAATTATGGTGATTTTCACATGCCTTTTCTGGATTTCTGCCTAGTGTAGCTTTAAGGAATGTGTAATGCTGACGCTGGGCTTTTGGCAGGAAATAAACACTCAGGGCCTCGGTTAAACCAACAAAGATTAGGTTCTGCTGTATTCAGGAGAAAGCCAGCAAAAATGATCCCTTCACACAGATGTGTACAGCAGAAAATATCCACATGGAACAATGCTGAATTCTATAAAACTATGTTTTTGAAGACTTACAGTTGACTTCTGTGATCTCCATATCAGGAGAGGTCAGGTAATACTGCTCACACAGCATTTTGGAAGTCTCATAGGCATCTACAAAATCAAACAAAGCAATATGTGGTGATTTTTTAGCATCAGAAATTCTAACCACGAAGAATAATAGCTCAGGCTGAATGTCTCCTAGTGAAGCAGTTTACATACTATTCAAAGGTGGATCCACTACAGCATAAACATGATAACAGCACTTCCCTACACAAGGTATATTGACTCAAAAATATTAGATAATAAAAGGTCAAAGTGGTTTGAATCTGTATCAACAGAAAGTCATGGAATACAGATAACACATCCAGTGTGTGTGTGTGTGTGTGTGTGTGTGTGTGTGTGTGTGTGTGTGTGTGTGTGTGTGCATAGATAACAGTAGCAAAGCCGAGAAATAGCATTCATTACCTTTTACTACCTCCACAGCATCACAGGTGGGGTCAATGCTGCCAATGTGTTTGGGATGGGCTGGGTTCACGCTGCCGTCAAAGATTAATGCTACAGGACACAAAAAACAAATCCTATGAATAACTCAAATGACAAGAATGAATAGACCCAATTCACCGTCTGTAATGTTACACATTTGTGCAAACTAAAGTACTGAATATTGCACAAGGGATTGTCAGCAACAGCTTGATGACATAGTTGGACATACACTCTTGTTCTGCTGGCTGTAGTGCCCAATCATTCAGGGCAATAGAAGTGCTGCACTGCTGTAAAACCATCAAGTCTGACTGGATGTTGACTATGTGGCACTTGTGCACCAGCTAAAGCGTAGATCTGTCTGAGATCACTGCTTCGTGCTGAATCAGCACATCAAACGTAGCGTAAACATTCCCTGTGGAGCGGCACTGCGATGAATTATGCCTTTATTTGTTGTAAATATCTTCTCAAATGTTTCACAAGGAAGAAAATAGCCTCTGTTGATAGATTCTCACAATAGGCTTTGGTGCGTAACACGCGATATAAACATAACTCTAGAAGAAAACCCCACCGGGTCCCCTTAATGACGTGATCTGTGAGTGTTAGCAACCGTGTTGATTAACTCACAGTTAATCACAGAGTGCTATACTGACTGTGCTGGTTCATGAGCATGCGTGTGGAGATGCGGCTCATGTAGAAGCGGTCCAGGAAGTACTGAACGTTCTGGTTGGTGACGGGGTCCACGCCGAAAGCATCCTTGTACTCCACCACGCCCTGAGCCATGGTGGGCACCACATTGTTGTGCCGGTTCCGGACGTTTACTAGGGTCTGCGTAAAGCTGAAGACAACAACACAATGAATGTGTGAATATGTGAGTGTAGGTACTGACTACATCACGTTAGGAGGAAATGTGCACGTCGGCATTCGCTGCATTGAGGCTGCAAAACACAACAGACTGCTATACATTCACAAAAATCACTCCTGTCTAGCTGTGCCAAGTTCATGTCACCCGAGGCAAATCCCAGCTTTGTGAGTTGCAGTTTTAATGTTAATGATTAAACTGTGCACTTAAAAAAACTGAAACAAAAATTCATTTCAAATGGCCAAGAAACAATCAAATCAATACTGTGCATAGAATAGATACACATTAATCCAAACACACAGCCACATCCACAGACATGAACACACACATGCAGTCCTACTTCAGATGTGCCATCTTCTAGCATTACTGAAAAAGCTGATCCCAGCAGATTCAACTACAATAGCATTAATTCAGTTAGCAAGCTGAAGAATCTGCATTCATGTTCTGAGCAAATATTGAAGATTGAAATATGTGCTGAAAAAAACAAGATAAATTGCTTTGAATAAAAGACTGGTTGCTGCAGTTAAACTGCATGGATGTTTCCTCTTTGTGGTGGAACATGTTGAAGCAATGGAGCACCAAATTAATGGATCTTTATCTTATTTTTCTACCTCTGAGTGGCTACCAGCAGCTGTGCAACAAATTACAGGACGTGAACATGCATGATTTGACCCCAGATGTTTCACAACAGATATTAAGTTTTAAGACATATCTGCTATTGAGTCACATCACTCTATGGAGTTAGTGGAATTTTGCAGTGTAGCATTAAAAACAAAACAAAGACATGGGCAGAGACATTTATAAAAATCAATATATAAATAAGAAAGTGTCTGTAAATGACTCACCTTGTCAGGACTTCCTTGTCATCTGGATCTCTTTCTAAAAAGTCTATTAGCTCCAACAAACTCTGTGAATACCTGATGGACACAAAACAGGTTGTCTGTAAAACAAAGCACGCAAACACCTACAACTCTTGTTCAGTTGCTGTATATCAAAATGCAAAATACAAACCCTAAATATAATGGTAAAAGACATTTATTTGTTGATTATGTTCATGTGAAAGCACTAATACCCACTTTGAGCACAACCACCGTATTCCTACTATATCAGACATACTTAAAAATGCGTAATAGTGGTGTAACTAGACAGTATTTCCACATAACACTGTCTTCACATTCAGTAATCCAGCAGTGGATGAGGTCGACCTGGGTGCTGAGCTCACTGAGTCACACTCCCTCGCACTTGAGAGAAACTGGGTGAAAGGTGAACAGCAGTGTGGCTATGATTTCAACACACTCAAGTTTGTCCCTCAATTGACCTTCAGCCCTCGGCTTTTTGGATCGAGTCCCTCCATGCAGGCAGATGTACGTCTTGAAATAGACTATTTCACAGGCTTGCCCGGAGATATCAAGGCGTCGCCTCTCTTACCTCAACAACATTAAAAAGTGATAGATCAACCCTTCTGCTGACAACGCAGAGAGTCCTGCAGAAGTGGGAAGACAACAGTGCAACAGCGCAGGAGGTGCACGGCCAAATATAGCTGCTGCTGCTGCGGGCCCTATGAAAAGAGTGGGGGTAGGGTGCTGACTTCTGTTAGCATGTCTTCACGTGACTCATGCACTGAGCATTACCAACGTGCTGGGGTAAAGTCTGCAGCAGAATATTGTGTTTTTACATAATGCTACGAGGGAAGTCGCTGATGTGGTTTTAAAGCCGACTCTGAATAGTGAAAGTAAACACACAGGACTTCTGCTCTGGCTTCAGAGAAAAGCTGCTGAACTCTTCAGTCATGCGGACAAGTGGTCATATCAGTGGTCGATGCCGGTGCTGATATTTAGTGCAGCTATGGCGGCCAATATGTCATGAAGATGTCATGTTGTTCTTTGGTTTTGTGATCTGATCAAACAATAACATGTCGAAATATGGATACATAATAAGAAGTAGAGACAAAATTGCTGAACTTAAATGAACATGAAGGTCTAACCCATTGGCATTGTTTGTTCGTCGCTGTTTGGTTAAGCAGATCTGCACAAATATGTGTCCCCAAATCATCAAGAAATGTAACTTGAAACTAATAAAAACCTAAGGATTGAAAACTAAACTTTTAATGCACTTAACAGCAACATTCATCAGCAGATATTATCTTCCACTAGTGGTTCTGTAAACATATTAATGTGTGATGTTGCGGTATGTTGTCACTTCTGTTGCCAAAGCACGGTGCTGTGCGGCTGATTATGGATTTATCTTGGCTCACATATGTTACCTCATCAAATAATAATAAATCTCTCCGTTAAGTGGCTAATCACCAGTTGTGAAATGCTTTGTGTGTTCATGTGTTTAACAAAACTCTGATCTGAAAACTGATTTTAGACTTAATGTCTGTTGAACATTCGAGCTCAAGTCTACAGATGTGACACTTTTTGTTTGCCCTGATTAATCGGCCAACCGGTATCCTTTGATGAGCTTATATCTGTAAATTGGAGCTAGAACACACCAAAGTGGAGTTGAATCCAACATTCACTAGTGTCCACCCTATAATATCTTATCATAAGGCATGGACATGATTACAGCTACTCTGCTAACAGTTAAAACCTTGGAGAAAACATGACTACCAACCCTCCTACACGTACACACCTGTGTCTAGCATACCCTGAATGTTTACAGCCTTCCACTCCTTGACCACGTACACAGCGTACCTTGACATGGGTGTGTGCACACATGGTCACATATGCTGGTATAGCTCCTGTCTGAGCTTCTGTTTGAGGGAGTACAGTTTGCATGCAACTAGTGGGATTCTTCAAAAGTCTAAATCAACTCTGCATCTTAACAGTTCAAAGCATGAGGGAGGAGGTGGTTTGATTTAAACATATTTAAACATGCAAGACAGTGACTACACCTTACATAACATCAGAAAACACTATCGCAGTGTCCTTCACCTAAACTAAAGGAGATATAGATAGCGTGTGTTTTATATCAGTAGCTATATATTAAAATTTTGGAATATGAGGGGAGTATACTTTGAGGGATGATAAGATTAGGGCTTCAGTGACCCAGACGCCACTGTTTCATAGCCCTGCTGTGCTGAAATTTGGAGTTTCTGTGTCGTACGTGCTTTGAAACAGATCCCTTCCCTGGCATGACCCTGAACGACCAGCTGATTTGTTTGTACAGATCCACAGTCATTCGGGTCATGGTAAACATAACTTCAGCAGAAGGCAACTGGATTTCTGTTTTCTGTTTAAGGGTGTTCTAGCTCTTATCCAAGATGTTTCTTCAACTCCAACTGAAGAAGTTTTGAGGATGAGGGGTGAAACACCTCCAAGAACCTTCAAGAGAAGTCCAGCTGATATTTGAGACTTCATAAAATAAACTACAGTAGACACAGTGAGATTCTCACAATGCATTTTCTTTGCCTCTGGATGTTCCTTCCCATTCATTTGCTTTAGCTTATTGCACAAGTGACACCTGATGGACTGTCTAATCATACCTAGGATTTTCTAATATGTTTTTGGTGCAACACAGTCTATAAAAAGAGGTGTTTTCCAGTCAAGATATCCTACCAACTGGTGAGCAGCTTCAGGGATGGAGTGCCGAGGAGCTTGTCAGGGAGGAAATCAATTTCCTTCATGATGTTGGCCAGTCTGACTGGGAGCTCCTGTCGCAGGAACACAAAGGAGGTCTTCTCACATGCATTGGCTGAGCCTGCAGTCACATGAGGGACAGCATTAGGCAAAAAAATTAAGACAACTAAGCAAGTGTCCACTCATGACCCTCAAACTATGTCAGCAAACTTTCCTAAGCACACACAGAATTTTGTGGATTTTTTTCTTCAAGGAATCTGTTGTGCAAATAAATGTAATGAACCTTGCTGACCCACGATATAAAATATCTGCAGTTTGCAGTCAGTGAGCCGTTTACTGCAAACTCAGCTGTCAACATGCTCACACACAAAGGGAATAGCGTGACTTGTGTAACAGCCATGTGATAACGGCAAAAGCATCAAATAACATTGTCCAGTTATGTATCAATGCATCTGATCGTAACCCTTACCAAAGTCAAGGAACTGCTTCATCGATAGGGGAGAAGGCGAAAACTTAGAAAACCTCTCCACTTGTTTCGGGATCCCCGCAACGGAGCCGTTTTTCAGCAAAAACTGAGCGAACTTCATGTTTCTCTCCCCTCTGCAGACCCCAGCTGTCAGTGTATCAGGGAAAAACTGTCCTTTCCTTTTTCAACACAATCCAGTTTGACGATTTCTAGCTAGCAGGGCTGAAGCTCGGCGTGATACCTAACATCTTTAACGGGTTCCCTGATATTATTCTTCTCGAGAAGCGTCCTTCCATGTTTACGAGTCGTTTTGCGTCCTCCAATTCAACTTCAGCAGCACTGGGCGGCGTGCGTATCTGGTGGGCCGGGCAAAGGGAAGACTGACATTGGATTGAACCAATGAGCGGTCGGGATTCTCCAGGCTGGGGGCGGAGTCATTTCCACAACACTGAACGTATATGAAAACACTTACAGTATGTTTTATTACAGCATCCTCTACCGACGATATATTAGAAATACATGTTTGTTGCACACGTAGATTTTATAGTTTATAGTTTTAGACTTTCGAATGCTTACCACAATTAATTCATGCAACAAACGGGTGTTTTTGACGTGTGCTCATTAGAGACACAAGTGAACGAGCCGTTTGAACTTTTAACGACTGTTGCCACTGCCTCGGCTTCCAAAACTTACCAACAACTTCAAACTGATTTTTTTTCCGCCTCTCTTCCCAAAAAATAACTTGCAGACGCACTAAAATGTTTCAGCAATGCCTAAAAAGTACCAACACTTGTTTATTCGTTATTTTTGTTGTTTCAACGCAGTTCTCCGAGTAGCCACAAGATGGCGGCGTTGCTCCCGAGACGGTGAGTAAAAGAAGGAGGGATTTCCTCCTCCTCCTCCTCCTCAACATCATCCTGTTCTTCCTCGGGATGTATCGGCGTGCGGTGCACCTGTTTAATGTCTTATTTGGCTCTTCGGCCTCCGAAATGCCCCTTTTTAACCCTTGCAACCAGTAACCACACGAAAAGGTTTAAACGACCTATTCGGTGGTAGCAGAGAGGCCTCGGTGCTGAGAGATTTGAGGCAACGTTAGAGGATGTGTTGATTTTTTTTTTTCTCCGAGGTGCAGCAGTGAGACAGCATCTTTGCCGGGTGACACATCATTATCACTACGAGTGGATAAGGTACGAGGGGAACAATAACACTATATTTACGCTGTTGTTGTCCATGAAATAGCCTTCTGTTTGCACAGGTGGTTAGCCAAATCCACAGTAGAAATAAATAGCAAGGCCTTAACCGCGTCGACGTTTGTATAAACGGTGTCACATTGGCAATTAGCTTGCTGCGAATGCATTAATTTCCTGCTAACGTTAGCCACTTACACCACCATACAGATGTATGCAGATTTAGCCGTGTGACTTGTGTTGTTACCTCATGACATGTCAGTTCCTTTATTTATTGTGCTACTGTATGAAACGGCCTACTTATACCTTTTTACACACACACATAGACGTGGCCGTAATTGTCTCATTATTTAAATATGCATGCTAGCATTTGCTGTTTGCTCACCCAACATGAACAGTGGATGGCTTAGCTTATGAACTGTTTGCATGCAATTGTCATCAAATAAGTGTATTGCAATATGCATCCCATTCTAAGGTTTGGTGACAGTGTTTGATATTTTGATTGAATGGACCAAGTAGCTAAACATAAGAAGTAGCTCCCTCAATATAGCCTACATCCACTGAATATTTTCTTCTGAAATAGACTCAAGTTTCAAAAGCCCTCTTAACCTACTGTTGACATCTGTATTGTGACTATCAAGTCCTTATTGTTTGCAGGATTATGAGTCTGCTCTATACAGATGTATAACTGCCACACCCAGTGGATTTTCTAAATCATTAGTTACTTGCTTACTGGAGACACTCCTTTATCTTGTGTTATACTGTAATGAAACCATATCAGTTTCATATATAGTTCATTCATGTTTGGTCCTCTTACCTAAAGCCCCGCGTGACACCATGTCGGACAAAAGTGATCTAAAAGCCGAGCTTGAACGCAAGAAGCAGCGCCTCGCCCAGATCAGGGAGGAAAAGAAAAGAAAGGAGGAGGAGAGGAAGAAGAAAGAGGTAAGGAAAAAAGTGAGTAAATTCACACTACCGGCACTCATATTGTATCACACTCTAGTGTGCGTTGTTTTTGTGTTTGACTGCTTTTTGTCAGGCCGTGACACGTAAAAGGCCGAGGTTGTGTGTGTCCATGCATACAAACATCTATGTGTTTGCAGAAGGTTGGTGTTGGAATTTTGGATCAAAATGTGCCTACACATGCATGTTTTAATTTCTTCTTTAAATCATTGCATGCTTGTTGTGAACCTGTTCTTTAGTATATGATCTGTAAACACATGTTTCTCTATGTATCCTGAGCAGTCAGACAGTCAACAGAAGACAGAGGCGACCCCAGAAGATTCAGACTTAGATCGCAAGCGCAGAGAGACGGAGGCCCTGCTGCAGAGTATCGGCATCTCACCGGAGCCTCCACTTGGTACGTAATGTCCTCATAATCTAAGCAATAAATCAGATATTGTTTCTCTGTTCCCCTGTGATTTTCCTGCAAAAACAGACTGTTCCAATACAATTGCTTCCCTAATTACAGCCAAATAATCTCTAAGAAGCCCTTTAATGATTTGACTATGGCCACCATACAATGTGTAATTTCTTAAAATAATCAAGCCAGTAGTGCCTTACAGAAAATATGTGAAAATATATAATTATCTGAGTTGTCACGGCTCTGTATATTGTAGTAGTAATGTTTTTGTTTGTTTACTATACTTTGATTCTGTGATTTCCTGTTCACACCGAGGCTGGACTTCACCAAACGTTTTTTTTCCAATTACTTTGAAGTGACATATTTAAACTCTCTTTTTATCATCTTTTATGTGGCACCATTTGAGTGTGTCATACTTTCGAATAGTGTATTTGGGCATTAATAATATTTCTGTTCTGTAGTTTGGTTGAAATAATTGATGTAAGATAGTATTTATAAAAACTGACCCACATAAAGTGCTGCTCAGGACATATCTTTTCTTTACTTTTACACAAATCTGAAATGTTATAATAGGTTGAATCCCCAGGGTGTCTGTCACCTCCAGCAAGATTTTGGCAGAGCAGTGTTCTCTAGTGGTCTGAAATTATAATAACACCCTCAACACCTCAAAACTGGGTTCACTGCTTTGCCTATTATTAGCTTAAGTTATTTATAATTTGTCTTCAAAAGCAGCAGTGTACAAAAACAAGGAAAAAACACTTCAGTTGATACCCTAATACACCTCTCCTACCCTTGAAACATTTATTCTATTTGTCCCTCACGTTTCACTGTGTTGCTTTTCATCCAAGTTTTTGGAGTGGTCCCGCCTTTGCAGCTTTTAATGTAAGATGCTTATTATTTTCGTATTTTAGTCCCGACCCCTGTGTCCCCCTCCAAATCAGTGAGCACGCCCAGTGAGACAGGGAGCCAGGACTCAGCTGATGGAGGCGCAGCAGGCAGGTAGGCCAAAGTCACACATTTCATTCAAAAGTTCAGTGTCACACTGTTTTCCGGGTTCATTAGTTGCATTCTCCCCTGTTTTGTGACTCAGTTAAAAGAGTACAGCGTTTAAATTTTGTAAATGAAAAACATTTTCAAATCTTCCTACATACACAATGTTATGTAAAACAAAAATCAACTTTTAGACAGTTGTGGAGGAAATAAGACACTCTCTCCCATACCAGGCATGCTCTTTGAGAGCTTACCAATAATCTTTATAGTGTATCAAGGCACATATGCCCTAACCTGATGGCGTAATTTCTAAAAACGATGATAATTTCAAGGGGTTTTCGACTTGAACTATTTATGGTCCTTTTTCACGTATTTTCTGTCTCCTTTCTTGTCAATGGCACAACAGGTTTAGGTAAGAATGGGTGTCACTAACGGTGAAGTTGCCTAAAATTTTGAATGTGGTATCTGTCATTTGTCATGGCATCCAGTGTTTTGATGACCACTGTACAGCTTTTAATCTCATAGCTAGTCCTGAGAGATTAAATGTGATGTTGAGGTAAGTGTCAGCTGTAGTCTTTTTATGTAAGGTAAATCTTAAAAGTGAACATGCTGAGAGATGCAAACTTCCCTGTATCATCTGTGCAAGTAAGCCCGCATTGGTAAACTTTCAGAAAGCAGCCTTGGTGAGCCAGTCAGTGAAATATGTTCTGAATTTAGAACAATTTGCATGAAACATGTAATTTTTGCAAAAAAAAAGTAGCTCATTTGATCACAAAATATAAGCTTTTCCATGTGTTGCCCATAGGTTGCAGCAGTAATTATAAAATGTGTCATACACGCTCATTCCACTGCAGCATTAACTTACACGCTTATACATTCATTACTCACCAGACCAGTGCAGGAGCTATTTATCTGAGCTTCTGCACATAGCTGCTCTGGTGAATGCTGTTAAGACGAGTGGTCATCAAGCGCTTTCCATTTGCTTTTTAATGGCAGCTGAGTGTGCGGTCAATGTGTGAGTGATGCCTTCAAGGGTCATTAGTGACGTGTTGTTCTGGTATAGCCAGGGGTGGAATTGGGGCCGAAGAACGTGTGAAAGTTCCTAATGCAAAGGAATTCTCTTATGTAAGATTTTTCATTTCTTTTTAGCTTTTACCAATTGGATTTTACAAATTGGTGAGTTAGTACTAACGCCTGGAATGAAAGATTTTGTCCCCCAAATCCACCCTGGATGATGGCATGCCATTTTGAGCTTCTCCATTTGTGGCTGTGTATGTGTGTGTCCCTTCTTAGGTCAGTTTTCTCTAAAAACAAGTCCCAAGCACAGAGCTCAAGGTAAGCATTTTCACGTCAAACCCAGGAATCTCCCTTACCTTTCTTTAGCTGAGGTTACCTGAACACAGAGGCACCCACAGTGTTGTCAGTGGTCGTATCGATGTTCCCATCATGATTTATAAGATCAAAACAGTGCAGTGCCCTTCTTCCTTCATTTCTCTGCTCTGCTGTCTTCCTGTCTGAAGCCCTGCTGTCTCCCTTAATACCAGGTTGAAAGATTTCTGCTCGCATGAGTTGAGCCACAGAAGTCATTTCAGTTTTCACAGAGCTGACAGTGCTGCTTAAAGTGTCATCACTGTTACTGTAAAACAGCTGGTCTGTCAGGCTAAAGAAAAGTCTTGCCACTCTCACCTGGCGCTGTGTGGCAGAAGCTGAATGTGTAACGGGCGTGTTCGCTGTCCCTGAAGGTATCATCAAGAAGTGTAGTATTGTTGGGAGCATTATCCCCAACAGCTGGTATATTTCAGCCAGCTTGCCATAAAACTCCAAGCTTTATAGTGGCTAATTGATTTCCCTATAAGTAAATTAGTGATTCCTCCCCAATATGAAGCAAGCTAGACCTGCCAAAGAACCATACAAATGCTCTGAATGAGCTCAGCAGTTTTCTCACAGTTTGTCCTACTCATTGATGATGCATGGAAAGTACATTGTCATGTATGAAAAGCAAGCTAAGTCTTTATTTATGATTTTATGTTGGTTGTTGTCAAATGTTTAACACTTAAATGTTGAGTGTGTGATATGAGTTATCCTGTGGATGTGAGACAGAAATATTTATGTAAAAACATGCATGAAAACAGCAGCTCACAAGCCCATTATATGTGGGAAATACGTTGCACATGTCCTAGTCAGTCATGTTAGAGACAAAACATTTTTCAGTTACAAAGTATGATTTTTTTTTAATCAATCAATGCAGCATTAGAAATATTGTTATTGAGATAAACCATCCATGCGTTCCTTTACCTCCAGACTGAATCAGTGTCAATGATGTTTTCTTTAACTTGAGGTTGTAGATAATTACAAATGTCATACAGCCTCTTCTGCAGAGTCTTCATCAGGACCTTAGGACCTTCTATCATACTGCAGTGAAACTTTTAGATTTCAGTGTATCAGTATTTCCAAATTAGAAATTATAAGAAATCAATAGCAACATATGAGCAGAGATCTTTAAACAAAAAGCGTATACTGATGTATAATGAATTATAATATCTCTCTAATGTATAGCCCTCCCACTCCAGGTCCACTTATCTAAACATTTATCCATTAATGGTGCTATCTTCGCATGAAATTCAATGGGAATTCCTGTGTTAAGCTGTTCTCTAGATAAGTGGTCTGTGGGTGAGTGTGTGTGTGCGCACATACATGTGGTAATGTGTGTCTGTGCGCCATAGATACATGTGTGCCAGTGTTTGCGTGTTTGTTGAAATGTGTCTGTTTGTAAACATGCATGTCCTCTCTTGCCCCCCCTCTGTTGGTGACATCAGGACACTGCAGTGGGACACAGACCCGTCTGTGCTGCAGCTGCAGGCCGATTCTGAGCTCGGGTACATCTTTCTCCTCTCCTCTTGTTCAATGTCTGGAAAAAAAAAAATGACACTGAGAAACATCTTATTTTTCATTGCATGGCATAATCAAAAGACATTTGGCTTTATGTAGATAGTACATTTAAAGGTTTGATGAGTTTGACTTTATTCTTTAAAATGAAAAAATATTCCCTTGTCTACAGGACAATTTGAGTTTATAAACGTGATAACTATGCTAATAACAATATTTTGTCTGTCATCCAGGCGCAGGATGCAGAGGCTGGGGGCCTCTAAGATCACACAGGTAGACTTCCTTCCCAAAGAGGTGGTCTCTTACAGCAAGGAGACACAGACACTACTCACCGCCCACCTGTCTGAAGGTGAATATTTGTGTGTGTGCCTGAGTGACATGAAAAATATTGTGCCATTCCATATCTTCTACTTTCTCTGTCAAATTCAAACTGTTCTGGGGTCTGTTGGGCACCAAGGGTCACAAGAAGCACCAAAAGGTTTCACATTGCAATGACTGTCATTGCTGCGTGGTTGAATTTGATACTACTTTTGTTAGCCAGTGCTAAGCTTGCAACTCTGCAATGGTTTAAAGATCTTAGACAGAGAGTGGCGAGCAGGAGAACAGGGCATGGAGAAAGTAACAAGTGTCTGACTGTCAGTTATTGTGTCTTCAGTCACAGAGCTTCATGCTTTTGGCTTTTAGTTATAAGTGGAAGCAGGCTGACATTTGCAATTCAGCCAAGATTAGTTGATGGATGCTGGATGATTGCATGGCGACGTACATCTTTGCAGACATGTGTAGATACTGTTTTCCACCTAAATTTCATAGTTACACTTATGGACAGTGTTGTATTCCTCAATAGAAAAACTGTCATTCAGGCCATCGTGATTTAGTGTGGGAAGAAATGGTGCGCTTGAAAAATTTTGGTTTTGTGCGTATGTGTATATGTGACTTTATGTGTGCGTGGGCAGCAGCACATGTGCTTTAAGAATGTGAGGTCATGTGGGCATGCATGTGAAAATGCATATGTGCATGTTTGATTCTGCAAGTGGGCGTTCACATGTGTTCTGAGCTGCAGCGACTAAACAGATCCATATGTTCAAAGCTTTATTCCTGCACTGGATCTGGCAGAATATTGGTATTTGTGAATTTGGGGAATATACTGCAGATTTAGGTATTTTTCTATTGGAGGAGAAGGTAAATGGAGATTTGGAAGGAGGACAAGTGGAGTTTTTCCACTAAATTGAACTTAAATTCTTTGCTGCTGACATGTAGATATTCCATTCAGAAATGTCTTCTTCACGTGTTGGAATGCACATACACTGACTCCTCCACTTGCTGTGTCCATCCAAACCGACACTCAGAAACTCGCAGACGCACACGTACACATGTGCACACACACTCCTTATCATCTCCTCTATCTTCAGTGTTTTAGTTGCCAAGACAGCTGGCAGCCATGTGACTGTGAAGGGGTTGTACTTCCTGCTTCCTGTCATTATAATAGATGGTCTGGTGTGGATTGCCCCCCCTCCACCAACAACCACCATGCACATACACACGTCTGTCCTGATCAGCATCCAAATGGCCTGCTTCAACTCCCCCAGTTTCCTTGACAGAACCAGGAATAGATCATTTATTCAACAAGTGCACAGACACCAACTCACATATGTGTGCTGGAATACATATACACAAACAAGTACCAATTTATATACACAACAGAACCTGTTTTTCTTTATCAAATTTGTTCACACATACAAGGCCTCAGTAAACAAACATTATACTGTTGTAAAGTGTACGAGACAATTAGTCAGACTAGCAGTTAACCAGACAAAAAAATCCAACTGTTACAGTACACAGGTCAAATAGTCTGTGTACACATTAACAAATACACACATGGTGACGGGTTAGCGCCTGCAGCAATGCTATATGTTGATCCATTTTGGTTTGTTTGTTTTCAGCTTCTACGAGTATGTTCAGGAGGGGTGTGTGCGTGTGTGCGTGTGTCAGTGTGTGTGTGCGTGCGTGTGTGTGTGTGTGTGTTAGAGAGAACATCTGGGAACCAGAGCAGACCTGTGGTGGTCTGCAGGGAGGTGACCTTGGCCTCAGGAGACCCTTCATTTGCAGACTACCACAAAGCTTGTGTGTCTAGAGAGGAAGGAAAGAGGCAGATGGTAACACCTGCCTGCATTTCTGTTCAGCCTGATTCTTTTTGTTGATTGCTGAACCCAACTTGCAACACACGTCTCATTTTCAGCTTGTAGATATAGGTTGTTTACATAGTTAGGCTTCAACTTAAAATTTCAATAGAATGTTCAGGAAAAAAGTTCAAATATTAAATTAGTCATAATTCTAGTTATTTAAAAATGTTAAATGCAAAGTGTTGTGAAATTTTTCATGTTCAGTAAAAGGCTATTGAACCCAACTTAAACTAAGCTTAGGCACCCTCAGAAATAGTGACTTTGAGCTTTAAAAGCATATTTGTGTTCAGTACATACATCTGCTGTGTTTCTGTGCTTCTGTGTTTTAAGCATGCTCTGAGCATAGAGAGCTAATGATCTCAGCTTGAAGCTCCTGGTGTTTTTACACAACTGCAGCACTAGCGAATGTTAAGTGTTTCCATTGTCCAACAGCTTTGCTCTGATGACTGGATTGATGATTGACATTGCTGGGGTCGTGCTGTGGTAACAGGGTGGTGAGTGAACCAAATTAAAGGAGAATTTCAACCTGGTTTGTTCTCCATTCATGTGGCTATTGTGTCATTGCTAACTTTGCACTCTTGCCCTCTGTTTCAAGGAAATGGACTTTAGCAGGGGCCAATTAGCATGAGCTCCCTGCAGCTTTTCAAAGATTGCAGATTTTTGCATGAATCATTTTACACACTTGTTTTTAGACTCACTGACAGGAAAGTAGATGCAGAAATTGGCTCCCTGGAATGTGGATTTTGCTAACTATATCAGCTTTTACTTACCAAATGGAAAGCTGAGCATTTGGTCTGGTCTTAGGCTATTCTTCCAGTTGATTTTAGGGGAGGGAAACATCTCCAGGATTTTTTTCAAAGCTGCAGATTTATTATAGTTTTACAGCTGGCATTTTTGTGTGAGTGGTAGTCATTGTAATCATTTTAAACAGTTGATGGATGAGTCAGGGATTCTCTCATGGCTTCTTTACCCTGTGAACTTCTGACCTACTATGTTCTCATGTTTGCCCCTAAGTCCAGTGTGGCTGGCTGCATGTGTTTGTGTGTGTGACGTGAGTGTGCTCTTAACGACACTGAATGCATTTTAATCAAATTGGATTTGATCTGACTTTGCTTGTGTTCTACTTCTACACAAGAGTTTGTGTTTTAAAGCTCCCATAAAATCTGTGTGTGTGACTCTCATTTAAACCAGTTAATGCTAAGGTTTTTCATTTCCGTGACCAATTAGCCTCCATATAATTGTGATGTGTTGCCGTCTGCGTATGTTGTTTTCCCATTGGCTGCTCACAGATGTGTCTGTACCGAGTGCCCATTGTGCCAGGCAATCGGATTAGCCCTAGTCACGGTTGGCTCCAGCTATTTACTGCTATTCTAATGAGTATGAATGGACACGCTTGTTGTGAGGGATAGATGCTTTGTCTGAGGACATAGCAGGAAAATAAAGTAATGTCCACTATCGTGTGTGTGATGGTAAACTGGCCTACAAAGGTCAAACAAAATGTTTTGGGTAGTTGGCGTTTCATGCAGGTAATTCAAATTGACTATATGTTTTTCACCTAAAACAGAATTTAATAGTAGTAAATCGTTATATCCTTTTAGTGTTGTTTGTTCGTACTATTTGTTTTTTCTGAAACGTAATATTTAAGGTATGATAAGTATAAAGACAGTGATAATAATTCAGCAGGTGTAACTTTTCTGCTGTATAAGGTGGTAATGTCAAGTCAGTTTTATTTATATACATTAGTATGCTTTACACAGGCTTTAAAATTTGTATAGTATGCAACATCTTTCGTCTTTAGACATTCAAATAGAATGAGAAAAAACTCCCTAAAAAAACCCTCTAATGTGAGAAAAATAGAAAAAAATGGGAGAGATCACTCTTTGAAGATGGACAAATGTGTAGTAGATGCCATGTGTACAGAATAGAGCAATATAGAAGTTTACAGCGTGGACAATCAGGATATAAAATTACAGAGATAAATGTCATACACTCTAAAGAGGGAAGGAAGATGTGAGATTTCGCATAGTTCTGGTGAAATATAGGCAACCTTTCTATCCCTCTCTTTGTTTCCTCCTTCATTCCTTCTTGAACCAGCCAACACCCCTTGGCCATGAATGAAGCACATGTCAGTACTTTGACAGTCCCACTCTACTTCACTTATTCCCATCTGAAGATGACTATCAGTATGTGTAATGTGACTGTGCTTACATGAGATGTTGGCATGATAGAGAAAGGTCATGTGGATTGTAGGCATTTTGTGAAGGTGGATGCGCACGTATACAAGTGTGCAGGTTTGCATGGGAGTAGTGTGAGGCAGACTCAGTTTGTAGTAAATTGGTTTCGCTCAGTGGAGCCTTAAAAGACCCATAATGGGTTGCAGTGGAAAGTAGCCAATGAAACACAGAAAAAATTAAGGGAAGGGAGAACGAGCGAATGTAAAAGGTGAAGAGAAATTTGTGGTCACTCGAGATTAAACAGAGGAATGGAAGAAACAAATGGAGGAAAAGCAGTAGAGGCCACCAAGGGACGATGAAGCAGCTCTGATACTAAAGCGGTAATTGTTAGCAGTGAACCAGAATTAGGCCCTCAGAAATACAACTCTGTGTATTTGTGTGTAAGTTGAAATTGCAACTTTGGATAATGCCTGTCTTAGGGTTAAAAGTTCCAGGGGTCAAGAGTATATGTTAATATTTGTGCGTCCTTATGCAAAAATCTGTGTGCATGACTCTCTGTCTTGCCTCTGTAATATTTTCTGGTCCATTAGTTTTCAGGCTCTGTACAGCTTGAGTGTATAGTTGGTCAGAAATTCACTCCTTGAGTATATTTACTGCAATAAGAGGCTTTCTTTTGACATTTGGTGGAGTGGTAATGGCCTTTAATTGCAAGAGAAACTCAATGTCCAAGCACTATTCTAAAAAGACACTCACATTCTTGTAAATACTCACACACATACACACAAGCATTCAGATTCATAAACCTAAACACACATGTGCACAGTGACATACACAGGAATAAACAAGCATAAACACACCCACAGCAATATACACATGGACACTGACAAAGTGGCCACACACACACATGCGCATACGTAGGTAAATATAGGGTAGGGTTGTGTAGACGTCTTAATTACACTGTTTTCTTGTTGGCAGGTGACAGATCATAGTGCTGTTGTAAAGCAATCAGGAGGGAAAGTAGAGTTGAACTTGCCTCAATCATTTTATCCTGCATCTCCTCTTTTGGCTTTTCTACAATCCAGTGGCGCAACGATGCGTTCAAATAAAAACTGTGAATATAACAGTCCCAGTCTGTATGAAACTGACATGACTGATGGATTTGTGGGCAGTATTCAAGGCCCTGGAAGGAGGAATGTGGTTGAATGAGTGTGTATTTTGCATGGTTAGGCTCTTGCATGTTTCTATATGTGTCTATGTATGCGCATATATACTTGTACCCAGCCACATATGGAAGTGCTTGTCTCATACATTGTTGTCCCAGCCAGGCAGCTACAACAGGCCGAGCAGACCAGAGGGTGTGTGTGTGTCTGTGTGTGAGAGAGAGGGAGTGAATGTGTGTGTTTTCTAAAGGCTAAATTCATGTCAAGGATAACCACAGTGAGTGTACCCAAAGGACCCTGAACAAAATGTACTCATTTTACTTTGAATTTGTTCTGCTGTAAGTACATATAAGAATTGTCTTTTTATGTTTGGTGACTTCTGGACTTCTGAAAGAGTTATTGCCTCGAGGTAGCAGTTCAAACCAAGTGTGTATGTGCTGTACGTGCATATGTACACACTTCAGATCAGACATGACTTTTGCTGTTATGATCTCCCCTGGTGTTTTCCCTTCAGAAGCCCATAATCGTCCAACGCTTCTCGCTTTCTCTCTTTATAAAACAACCCTGAGTTTGGCTTTCATCGTCATCGCCCTCAAAAGTGCACAGCCTTCACTCCCGTTTCACTTGCAAAATTGATGCAGGGTCCCAAGTGGTTTCTGTCAAAATGGCCATGGCAGTCAAAGCCCAGAAAAAACTCTTGATATTAGAGAAAAATAATGTCTTTCGCAGCGCGTAAGGTATTCCAAGTGAGTCACAGATGATTGCAATTTTCCCCTATGACCACCGTATAATAAGGTACATGAACCCTTTCTTCATCTCCCTCCCTCCAGCTTTCTCTCTCTCTTTGGTAAAATGGCCATCATCCAAAATAATATTTGCCATCTGATGAGTGCTTGAGATGAGTAGGAATACAGTTTCATGTTTCCCTTTTTTTCTCTTTTCAACCTTTTCCTTCTTTTTTTCTTTTACGTTCGCGTTTTGTTGAATTTGACTTTTTGACATGCGCGCCCCACCCTTTCCCCCTTTGTTGCATTTTTTTTTATACATGTGTAAAACAACAGTGGGTCTTTACCATTTGCCTGGGTGGTCTCTCTTGTACTCAGAGATCCTTTCGACTCTCCAGGGGTTTTCATCTGAGAGGGCAGCGGTTCACAGCCACACTTTGCCTGCGGCTCATAGCCCTGCTTTAGTTAGTTGTTTTGGAGGGATATTTGTTCACACTTTGTATGAAGTTTGAGCATTTTGACTGTTTTATACTCTCAATTAAAAACCCTGCATCTGTTAACAAACAACCAAACACACCAAAACCTTAATTATACACATGAACTCCAAACAAGATTTTGTCAAGTTAAAGTACATCAAGTTTGAACAAAGTCTGTTTAACATTATTCTTCATTCAACTGTGACTAAAATTCAACAAGCTTTAAAATCATCTCATTCTGTTCGAGTTACAACTGATGCAGACCTTACATTTCCACATCATTATCACAGTTTATAGCTTGACAGTTGATTGAAGTGAAATTTGATAACCCTG
This sequence comes from Amphiprion ocellaris, assembly GCF_022539595.1. Taxonomy (NCBI): domain Eukaryota; kingdom Metazoa; phylum Chordata; class Actinopteri; family Pomacentridae; genus Amphiprion; species Amphiprion ocellaris. The sequence goes on from NC_072780.1 coordinate 12,111,575, forward strand.
CTGGTTTTGTGTTGTGCAGTTTTGTAGATGTCCAGCAGGGAGCACTCTTGGCACATATACGTCTGCTCCCTCAGAGTCTCATAAACCAAAAGTGACAGAGGTTTTTATTAGAAATGAGCATCAAATGAAATTGAATTATGCTATTATAAACTCTAACAGTTTAACAATTAATCACAAACATGTGTTGCCTTTCAAAGTCCTATTTACCCTAACAAATTGGATGACAGTGACACTTTGCTGAAGGGGTGTTAAGCTCATGCATTTGTTTATTTGACAGTGTTGCTGAGCTGCTGTGAATACTTTTTACTATTTTGTACAACCCACAGGGATTCAGCCTTCGGCAGGGCTATAGAAAATGGTTGTCCCATCTGTCCATCCATCTCTCATTAAAAACTAAATGAAACAGCGTTGTCATCAGAGGGGCAAACACAGACCACCAATCGCCATCCGAGCCACACACATACATAAACACACAGATGCAGATGGCCCATTTTCTGAGTGACACAAATACCAGCTCAGATGACGTGTTGAAAAGTGAGTCAATGCCGTAGCGGTGATTTTATGTAAGAAGTTTTCTTTCTCTTGGTCTCTCTCTGTCTCTCTCTCTCTCTCTCTCTCTCTCTGACTGGGTTTTTGACAGTTTGGAAAGTTTGAAGTCATGGGTTTTAATCAGGGCCTTGCGGTGGGGCTCAGAGCATGGCATGGCGTGGCATGATGGCTCATTTTAAAGATGTGGGTCTGGGTCAGGGCCAAGCCTGGGTGGCACTGCTAGGAAGAAGTGGGGTGGGTGGGACAGACAGAGACAGAGAGGGAGAGAGAGAGAGAGAGACTGAAAGAGAGAAAGGGATGGAGAGAGAATCTACCAGCCCACAGCACACAGCAAAGTTGACCACATACCCCTAAAGGCCTGTATGGGCTGCATTAATGAAAGCAGATTATGTGTGGGCATGCATGTGTGCATACGCCGTAGACTTGGGTGTACACGGACTGGAACACACACACACACGATGTTTGATCAGTGTGGCGAAGTGTCTTGAAGAGATGAATTAATCTAAATCATGCTGTGGATTTTAGCTTCAGTTTTACATCAGGCCCTGCTGCTAATGTGTGGGTATGTGGGGAATACTTTTACCCCTACTGTGGCAATCATGACTTGATGAACCATGATGAATTTTAAACATTATTTTCTATTAAAATAAATGGAAAGGAAAAAAAACTGAGGAAAATTAACAAACTAGGTTTAGAAGATAACCAACTTTTTATGCATTTTTACTTTGTCCTCCACCTAAATATAATCCTGAGCTACTTTATAGGGAAAAAGTCTTTTACAAGCAATTACTCAACATTTGCCTGACTCTGTAGGAGGCTCAAGTGGTGCTGTTTCCCTAGAGTATGATTTGTATGCAAGAAGTTGCAACTGTGAAGGTTGTGTTAATGCCAGTATTGCTGTAGTTTTCTTTACAGTCTGTCATGTCTATATTGACTATCTACAGATAAGTGAGGTCCTTGAGCAGGTTGGACTACACCCTGACCTCTCAGTGAAAAAGATCTGTTCAAATTCACTGCTTGGATTGCTCTGAACCTTCAATTTTCTGTCCAGCCTGACTAACAGAGGTCTCTAAAATGTCAGCAGTGTTTCTTGGTGTTCAGTAAAAGAGGATGGCTGGTGCAACTGCCAAAACTTTACCAAGTAGTGTAGAATGGTGCTTATTTTAATTTCTGGCAGTGAACACTACAAAAATTAACTTCTGATAATATAATACTTTCTAGAGGTTTCCAGAGTTATTGTATAAATAGAAATCTTTTTGTTAATGCTTGTTATCGGGGCCAAAAATAACATCCAATGTGCCCAAACAAATTTCCTGTAAGTCTGTCGCATCTGATTTACTTTAGGATTGCATTATTTTATTTGAAACTTGTACCATTATATTTTGGTTAGGGTGGTGGTGGAGGGGGAAGGGGTGGAATAACAGAATCACATTACTGGAGGTGGGACGCATAAAAGTGAGAGAATTCCCCTGATGCCTCAGGTTAGTCGTAATATATGCAGAGGTAATGTGGTTGTAGGGTGGATGTGTGTGTTGTGTCTTTCTCTGACAATAAGAGGGCTAGGGTTGTTCTCGGTGAAGTTAGTGCATATGTGTATGTGTGTGTGTGTGTGTGTGTGTGTGTGTGTGTGTGTGTGTGTGTGTGTCATGCCAGGGCCACATTAGAGGAGCCTTTCAAGTCTCGTTGACCTCCTCCTACTCCTCTGCATAGTGCTTGTGTTGTGGTCTGCTTAACAGCCACCCCCCAGAACCCCTGCGAACTGTGTGTGTGTGTGTGTGTGTGTGTGCGCCCATATGATTGTGTATATGATGTTGTAGGGTTATTCCCAATGCGTGGGATCCCCCGAAATCCTGCTGGATTTCTCTTTTGTGTCCCTCTCCCCACTTCCGCCGCCTCTTCTCTCTCATATCAGTATCTCTCTTTCTTTGTGATTAGCACAATGGAGATTTGTAAAAATTATGAGTACTGTCAACTTTGATTGTGTGTGACTCAGTGAAGTAGTCACCTCCATACTGCCGTGGTGTCTGAAGAAGAAGTGTGCAGCTCTGTTCCTATAATGCAGTTGATGACAAACTTGAGGCCTGGTCTCATCCTCCCCTCTACACAAACACCCACAGCTCTTTGATAACTATGCCAATCGCTCCAAGCGTGCACTAACACATTTCAACACACTAGCGCTTACTGTGGATTGAATAAAAGGTTAGCGAACGCTTTGATCCTTGCCAAACAGAACACATGCTAACACATTACTGCTGTGACACACCATGCCATTGTGCTTTATGTACTCGCTGAAGGGGAGCAGAAGACAGTTTACATCTTTTATATGCTGTCAGTATCTTTCTCTCCACATGCTCAATAGTAGCTGCCTACTGTGAAATAATACAAGTTGTTTAAGCTAATGAAACTCTCAGCGGTGGATCAGCCTTCATTCTTTATTCCACAAACAGATCAGCACATTACTCTCACCTGAACTATTTCACTCTTCTCTTAGTCCATAAAAACAACAGTGATGCCTATACAGAATAACAAGAGCCTTAAACACTGAAAACATGGTAATAAAGACTTTATGAGCCTCAGTACCATAGCTAGTTGTGCTGTATTTACTACCTAACTTATTCCTGTTCCGATCTTTAAAGGGAACTTTTATAGGTGAAGAAAAGGTTTGAACATGTCAATAAGCAACAGGAGCTATATATTACTATATATGATATTTTCTATGTTATGCATAAATTATACAAGATTAGAAAAGTCAAACTGTATACTTGTATTTATTGTAAAAAATATCAAGTAGATTTTTTCTGATATTCATACAGAAGAAAATAAATATCAGTTGAATTCAAATAAAATTAATTTTATAGATTTCACAGCTCACTGAAAGACTGAAACAACCCTATATATCTCTAACTGTTTTACTACAAAATGTTTACAAATTTAACGCTAAAGCCTTTACTGCAAAATATTTTACTTTTCCAAAAACATGATTTAATCAGATCATCACTTCCATTATAGAGTTAGAAGATATCCTTTATTTTCTCCCCAGACAGTGCTTCTGATGCACCAACTCATGCTGTCTGTTAATACGAGTGTGACAGACGTAGTCAGTTTTCCCATTTTGAAAATCTGTTCGATATTGTTTCAGACAAATTGATGGAATATTTTTTTTTAGGTAACTGTGGCACTCAAAACTGTTGAATGTTCAGTTACTGAATGTGACGGTGGATTTTGAAATTATATTGACAAACAAATGTTATTGCCGACACACAGTCTGCTCGGTAACATACATAAAGTTTTACGACATTTTTGTTTTTTCCTACAATAGCGGTTCCACACATTCGTAGATGTCCACATAGTGCATACCTCTGTTTGTGGGTGTGTGTATCTGCATTTACAAACACTTTTACACATTTCTGTGAGTGTGTGCTTTGTATCTCCACACTATGAATCTGAGTGGCTACATACCTGCTGGGCTGTTCTGAATTGACTGCGGTCGGTCAGCATGAGTAAGCAGCCAGGGGAAGATTGAGGCAGCCAGATGCAGCGGCCCCGGGCTACCGAGGATATCATTACCCCGGGTGTGTAGCCGGCCAAAACGGGAGCCCCCAAGCGGAGTTTCATCAAGGTGGACCCCCGTCTGCGGTGAGGGGGAGGATACCAGTTAACCGGTCATCCTGCAGTGAGGAGAGGTATTAAGCGGCAGGTGGAAAGAGAAAGCATCCCGTGACTGGAATGAGGTGGAAGCAAGAAAGTGTGCAGATACTTACAGGGTTTGCAGGCAGACATGCTCACACAGTGAAAGATTGTCTCTTTCGATTTCCCTTTCCTGCTTCTTTTGCAACGCAACAGGAAACCATGTAGTGCCTCTCTGTGTGTTTGAATGATCATTTTACATAAAGATTCATATTATCTTTTCTACTTTTCAGTATCATTTACGACAGTATAGTTTTTTTGCTTTACTTTGAGCACACACAGAAACATATCTCTGAAAATTCCCTTTCAAAGCAAATAGTGTGGATATTTTTGGTGCAGGATCGTGACAGAACAACTTGATGCATGGCCACTGGCAAAGACATCAGCAGTATCTTCATACGGGAATTGGACCGTCTCTCCTCAGTGAGGTAACCCATAGGCCATGAATCACGCTGCCTTGCTCCAGAGTCCTGTGGTCCCCGGGGTTGACAGTTTGACCGCTCCTCAATGTGGTCTGTCTTCTCTCCTCACGCTCCTCCCATCCCCGTCACCACACATTCCAACCACCGGACCGGTCACGTAAGGTCAAGAAAATAGAGTAGAATATAAGATGTATGTAATGTGTGTTCCTGTTTTCTTTTTTTACATCGTGATGCTTTGCTGATTAATGAGCACAGTTTGTGGAAGAGAAAAATGACTGATGAATGACCCAAAAAAAACATTCAAGAGAAATAAACCTTCACAAGCTGAGGCATAGAGGAAAAGACAAAAGGAACTGAAAATAGGGTATCCCTGTGCGTTTCTGTTTGCAGCGTGTCTGTTTTGGCAGCTCAGACATGGAGCTAGTCTGGCAGTCTGCCTGTCTGGTCCTCTCTGGTCTCTCCTCCATACTGGTGGGTCACTGGTGTTTGGATCACTACAACTGGCTGTTAACCGCCGACTTGGATGGAGCTCCACCACCGTGTATTTGATTTAGCTTAGTCATTTATTATATACACACAGTATGAAAATTAAAGTCATATATCAAAAACGTTTACTTGGAAGTGAAACAGAAAAGAAAACACAAAGACGGATAGGGAAGGTTGTACTGGGAAGATTGATATAACGAATAAAATACGGCCACACGCTGTTATCGTAAAAGTAATAATAAAATCATTGGAGTGTTTCACTAATTGGAATTGCATTTGTAGCTTTAAAAAAACAGCAGTGAGTTCATCAAACGCTTAGACGAGTCCAAGTGATAAATGGGACAGTTCATCCGGTGCAAGAGCAGCCCTTGAGCGAGTGATTTTAACGGTGCCCCAGGCCATACTCCAGCTGAGTTAAACACACCCTGACGTGTGTGTTTCTGTGTGTGAGAGAGACACATGACATGTCTGAGGGTGTGATGTAGTCACTTCCTCCCACTGGACTGAGCAACTGTTGTCAGCTTGACCCTGCCAGTTAACCCCTCGCCACCCCTGGCACTGCGGGCGAAGGCCCTGGGTGTGCGTGTTGGAAAGGGATAGAAAGACAGATTGTATGTGTGCGTAGCGTGTGTGTTAGCAGACCACAGGTGTCTGGTCGCAGTGTCAGGGTGTTAAGAGGTCTTCAGAGAGGCCCCCGACTCTCAGCATCTGTTTCAGAGGGAGGGAGCAACAGAAAAGAGGAGGGGAGGTTGGCGAGGGTTACCAACACATGCCCTGAGGGGTGGTGGGGGCAGTAGCTGACAAGCAGGTGCCTATGTTGACAGTGACCCTTCAGACTTGAACCCCAAACACACACACCGCACACGCTTACAATAAATCCTGGAGAGTCAAGCATAATTGCAAAGCCTGATTGGAGAGGGAATCCCCTTGTACACACACACACACACACACACACACACATACATACATACACACCAACCACAGGATCTCTTTGCTGAGGGTCAAAGGTGAGAGAAAGCGAGACGAGCGCACACAACTCTTTCATTTCCTGCTGACTTTGTGTGTTTGTGATTTGGGTGCACAGTCATCAATATGTCCATGCATATGGATAATGTGGAAATTGGCATTAGCATGTTTCCTGTTATATCTCTTTTCCCAAAACAGTATGTACTCGATGCACTAATGGAACTGTAATGGAAATTCTGCAGCATTTAGGCTTTGAATTTTTATGTTTTCTAAAAAAACACATGGATACGAATGCGTGTGTTTGTAAATGAAACCCATTTGGACTGAATGTCAGTTAGTCAGGTGTACCAGTGCATGTCTGGGAATGATTATTTTGGTATGAAGGAGGGGGAGGCAGCACACAGCGGGAGGTCGAGGAAAATTGGAACAGCTGTTGATTAACATGAGTGCTCTCTCCCTTGTTTTTTTTTTTTTTTTTTTAAACTCTCTCACAGTAGAGGAAGAAGAGGAAGATGAAGAGATGATGGAGGCAAAGCCAGGCCCAGAGTCAGAGCAGCAGGATGAAGACGATAACAGGGAAACCAAAGATGGTAAGAAGAATGTATGGATGGAGGAGTAAAAATGATTATCTTTCATAATTTTAGTTGTCCTTAACCATCTTGGTAATTTAAGATATTTTTCCTTCCATTAATACCTTAATGTATGTAGTAGTTACACCCCAATCACTACAAACACAAAACTTCCCATTCTTTCTGCCCCAGGCTCCATCTTCCTTTGAATTCTCACATGTTGCTTTTTAAACTGTCACGAAACAGTCACTCGTGTGTGACACCCTCTGCCAGTCAGTGGGTGTATCAGATGTGAGGGTGGGGGTAGGTTACAGTGGGGGTTAAAGCGGGTCCGGCATATCAGCTCCATGGCATGTGGGGGTCAAACACTGATTAAAAACCTGTCACTTGACCCCTTGGCTGTATTTCAAAGTGAAGACGAATGGAGAAGTGTGTGTGTGTGTGTGCGTGCATGTGGAAGGTTCCTGTTGTAAATAGTGAAAAAAGACAAAGGGCTCTTGGGTGGATTAAAACAAAAGACATGAAGGACACACAGATGGATAGGCACATTTATATTCAGCTACAAAAATTGAATATCCATGACTGTAGCAAGTGTGAGTCAAACACACACAGAGACTGATATATGCACATACGCACTCATAAACACACAGTCATCTGTCTCCTCTCCATCCTGGCCTATTAGAAGGTCTGGCCTTTGATCTTTGCCACTCGATTGACTGGGTATTTTCTGACAACTCATAAGAAATACAAAGGGATGGTGGGGATCAAAGTCAAGAGGCAGGGTAAAGGTCGATATATGTGTGTCTGTGCATGCTTGTGTGTGTAAAATCACATGTGTGCTTGGGGACAGTGACTTCAAAAACCGGACGCCGTGCTGTGCAGCCATTACGTTCAAAGGAAGGCGGGTCGCTCAGAGGGCTTTGTTTTTCTCTTGTTTATGAAGTTCTTGCCGTAGAATTTTACTAGAAAAGATGCATTAGGAACTGTTTGTAGTTTATTATGTCCTGAATGTGATTCTGGTTTTGATAGAGATGAAGGGAATGTTAATCTGACGTCAGATGCACATAGTGAGCTTACAGTGCTTTTTATGGCAGTAGACATGACAATACAGTGTGTATGGGTTGGTAAATTTCAGTAGTAGGGTCTGCCGCTAGTTAAAAGCTCAGTGCAACAGTGTCACTTGCATCGCAATGAAAAGTCATTGCCTACTTTTAGCCTTTTACACAGTAAATTAGAGAAACCATAGTTTTGGAAGCTGTTTCTAAAAAGCTATTAAGTTAAATCAAATGCTGTTTATGTACTGCTCCTGGTAAATGTCAAATGCAATGGCTGGGACATCTGAATGACAGAGTGGTTTGGGAGCACACCACATGGGCTAAAATGCCTTCAGCCACAGAGTCCCCAGTTTGACTCCTGTTTGTCCGAGCCTTTGCTTAGTTGAAATGTGAAAATGGTATTCTGAACAGCATCCTTGTTGTGTTATGATTAAGGTGAACATCACATGACTGCAACGTCCCTGGTTCAACTACTGGAGACATTTGTTAAATTTCATCCTCTTCTCTCGCTGCATGTTTCCCTTTAATCTCCATTATAACTCCGTAATGAAGCTAAAATGGTCATACAGTAATCTAAAATGTGACAACAAAAGGTGAAATATATTGATGAAATTAATCATTAAAAACAAAAGTAAAATTGAAATGAGCAAGCAACAAAATTTTATCTGTGTTTTTTTTGTTTTGTTTTGTGTGTTGCAACATTCAACATATTTGTGGTTTAGACTGTTGATCCAAAACAAGAAATATTTACTTTTGGACTTTAGGAAAGTTAACGATGTATGCATGTAAGTCTTTGTCTTATTTTTTCTTCATATTAATGTTTTTTCCAATAGGCTCATTTCCGGTGCTTCGGGAGCTGACAGAGGAGGAGAGGCAACAGATCCTACACTCCTCTGAGTTTCAAAGTTTCTTTGACTGCAGCATCCGGGTGATGGAAAGAGCTCTGGCCGAAGACGGCGACATCTTCTTCGATTACAGCGGCCGAGACCTTGAGGACAAAGAGGGGTGGGTAGGCAGGAGGCAATAGGTTAGAGGAAGGAGATACTCAGTGTTTTAACTTGAGAGCACATGTGCATGATTTTGCTTTCATGTCTCAAAACAAGAAATGTGCTAAGACTGACTCATGCCCACTGTGTCACTCTAGGGACCCTGGAGCTGCTTTGTTCTTCAAAATACATGTCTTTGTAGTGATGTCACACTCTCAGATGGTTAAAAACGCCTGTGAACTGAACACTATCACAGCCTAAAGAGCATTGTCTTGCCATCTACAAGGTTGCCTCCAAATGGAGGTTATCAAAGTGTTGGTTGAAGTTGTAAGAGTCATTATTGCAAAGCTGTTTTAGTATACTGCTCTGCTATTATGGAAGAATGCTGCTTTTACTGACTCACTTCAACTTTGACCACTGCAGCCACAGAGAAGCATGAAGCCTGTGGTCAAATAGAGTATGTCTAAAACAGGCCATGGCCCAGCACTTAACATCTTTTTTTTTTTTTTTCCAAAGTCGTCAAAGTGTAACAGTGTTCGCTACATTTCACCACCATGTTTCATAATATATAGTGACACATAGTATTGTAGACAGTGTGGATATCTACATACGTATATAGACTACGTACGACTGAACCAAAGCCGATAGCTTTGCACTCACAGAGTTGATATGGAGAGCACAGACAAATGCAAAACTGTGGTCATACAGCTTTCTGAAGTGGCCAATGACACAACAATCTTTGTAGGATCTAGTTTGACCACTAGGAACATGCTCTTTGGTGGCTGAAATGACTGACTCACTAAGATGCAGAGCCAGTCAAACAGCTTTCTCGCTGTCTTTGTTCCCTTTTAAAACTTTAAGCGTGCCTTGACTTAACCTAATCTTACTACACTCATGTATTTTTGCTAAATTTACATACAGTATGTCATGATAAAAGATTACACTTTTATCAAACATTAGAGTGTGGTGCAGCTCAATAGATGATTTGATCAAGCTGTCAAAGGCCCAAGTTGCAGTGCATTTAGGAAAAGTGTGTTTTTTCCCATCCGCCATATTTTCTGTGGCATGTACATTTTGGAAAAGCCTAGACTGAAGATACCGTGCCAGTAATCACAAATGACTTCAGCGATCGGAAGTCCGTTTTTTTTCTTGGCAGGTAGCCGTTTACATTGGCAAGTACCTATTGTGCTATTGGAACAGGACTCATCTGACTTCAGATTTGATAAGTAGTTATCTTTGACCTTTATCTCTGCTGTCTGCTTCCAGAGACTTGGGTAGCGGCTCCAGTCTGTCCTTCAGTAGGCTTTTCTATGACGAGCACTGGTCAAAGCATCGTGTTATCACTTGTCTTGACTGGTCCCCTCAGGTGAGGTCTGAAACTTAATGTGTCCCACTTTAAATCCAAGACTGGAACACTTTCCCACTCTGTATTAATTTGCAAAGAAGTATTGGCCTCTGTTTGTGTTTAAAGAGAGGGATCAGCTTCTTTTTATTGATTTAATGTCTTTCCATTAACACCATTCTCTCTTTGTTTGTCTCTTTGTTTCTCTGTGTCCTCTTCATACTCTTTTATTTTGTTTCTCAGTATCCTGAGCTGCTGGTTGCCTCCTATAACAACAATGAAGATGCTCCCCATGAACCAGATGGTGTTGCTCTGGTGTGGAACATCAAGTTTAAGAAGGCGACACCAGAGTACATCTTTCACTGTCAGGTGTGTATCAAACCTCATATCTATTTCCAGACCTAGAGAAAAGGATGGCAGTCACAATATTGGATCATTGTAGTGAAGAAATTCGTTTTTTGCCATGTCATTTTTTCCCCTTTCTGCATGGTAAATTGCAAGCAGGAAGAGCAGCCAAAGAGCTGTACTGGTGAAAAAAACATCCTAACTTTTCCTCTCATCTTCTTGTTTGCCTCTCAGAATTTCACACTCAAAAAACTCTCTTTCATATTTTAACTGGCAACCCCACTGTCGGTCCATCCGGTAAGCTACAGCTTGTTCCTCTTTCCACCTCACCATAGCAGGACTCTTAAGAGTAAAAAAAAAAATTAGGGAGTTAAGCAAAAGGAAATGAAATGTAGCTCCACATGCATTCATTTGACCCTTTAGATTGTATTACAGATGAACACTGCCTATGGAGACCAGTTTTAATAGAAAAACCTGAGGTTTGGGTGGAAAAGAAACTGGCGTGACGGGTGTAATGCTAATAGCAAATGACACTAAGGGAATGACGGGAGGAAGGAGAGGGGGGATGGAAGGACTGGGCGTGAGGACCTTCTCGACTCCCACAAAACAAGCAAGGGGTATATAGAGACGTCTTAGTCGTAAAATGATGTGGCGTACCACTTCCTAATCCAGCTCTGCATGTGTGTGTTATGCCACCCACGCTGACGATCCGTCTAATGTCAGCAGAGCTGTTTCATATTCATTGATAAGTCTTACTCATACACATTATTGTAGGATGTGAAATACACCTGTAGTAGCATTAGTTCCATAAGCAATCATCTCTCACGTTCAAGGTTCATTTGAGTGAAAAATACACACAGAGCCACATATTCCTGCATACATGCACACCGTGTCAAATATTTCAGTTTGAAGCTTGCCATATACGTCGAGCTACATAATGGATTTTTAAAGCACTCCATTCTGTCACTGCACCATAATTTATGCTGCTGCTGAAATTCATGTGGTTGTACGGATAGATTACTGCTATGCATCTTGTAGCTGTAGGATTCTGTAGATTTTCCATGTGGCTCTCTGACAAAATATGTGCAGTACATCAGACTTTATGAACAGTGTGGTTTCTGAGCATGGTGATCTGTGAATTGTCAACTTTGAGTAGTAGACGTTTGGGAACACGGATATTTGTGTAAGCTGCAGATAAAATGCTCAGTATATCAAAGCAGTACATTCTGCTGCAAATTTGTACAAATACAATGACAAGAACATATTGGCATCCGCTTTCGCTGAAATATTGGGAAATTTCAATCTGTAACGAACACATACAAACCACTTCTACAAACACAGTTGACTGTCCATTTGTTTTAAGTGAGTGTTTACTGGTAAGATGTGCATTATATGAAGTGATGCTGATGGAGAGAAGAAAAACGAAAAGCGGACAGAAACTTCAGATTGCCCCACACCCCTTGTTATTCAGTGAGTTAGTGTGGCCTGGGGCTGTGCCATGGTCTTTTCATGAGGGGAGAAAGAAAAATGAATGACAGAAACATAACAGAGAAACATAAAAGACAGAGTTGGCGGCAAAAGAGAAGGATGTATAGTGGAGGATGAAATGGAGATAAAATAATTGAAGAATGAAGTAATTTCACTTCAGCCATTACTCCTCCTGCTGCTGTTGCATTTAGATGAAAGAAAGCCAGGAGTGGTTAGAGGAAAGGAGAGAGGAGAAGAAAAGTAAGGCTGTTTTTTTTTCTAGTTCTCTTCAGTGCCTTTTGCAAAAAGCTTTGCAACTCTTTAGTTAGCCGCGGATCAGATGGCTTTTAATGTGCGAGCATGTTCTGCTGTTTAACCCCCCAAAACCACAGGACTTGGTGCCTCTTCCCCTCTCTTTCCCTGCTTTCTCTTTTTCTTTTCACCTTCCACCTCCCATCTTTAGCTAGAATAACAGAGAGGCCAGCCACGTGCTTTCTCCCTGCATCTCTAATCACACACACTTGCTATTTGCTTTACACATGCAGTACATTCACTCACACAAACACTCTGTACACTGGCCTGGCACACGCTGCTGCTGTTGGCAAGCAGTGTTTAGAAGCATTTCAGCCATTTTTGTTTTCCCAGACTTTCCCACAGAAGCCGCTTTCGTCTGATGGATGGATAGGTAGATGGCTGAGTACTGTGTGTGTGTTTGCACGTGTTTGTGTGTTTATTGTACGCATGTGTAAAGGCTGTGGCATGTGTGTGGAGGATACAAAAGAATGACAGTGCGGGTTGGTATTGGAGGGTTGGGGTTTGTGGTTGAGGTTGGATTCAGCAGGGGCTTTATTGTATAAGGCTATGGCTTATAGAAGGCTTCATATTTCAGATGGGGTTTTGGTGAGGTCAGGCTTCTATATTTCTTGTCTGCTTGTGAGCATTTGGGTAAATTGATTTAACAGCAAGAACTGTTAATTTTAGCGAAATATAAAGTAATCACATAAGTGTTAAAATGTTATTTGTAAAAGTATTGATAATTTTCCTGTTGGGATAAAAGATCAGCTGTTTTAAGTGGAGGTTTATTAGTTTCTGGATTTTTGGAGTGGTACTTGGAAAACGTAATAGAATACAGCAGACTATGTCTTGTTATGAAGACCTGTATTTGTACTGGATGCTACCAAGTAGCAACCTTCGGGGTTGAAAAACGAGGCCAAGGTGGAAGTCCCAACAACTGCAGTTCCTAGAATAGCCACTTGAGGCTGATTCCAAAAGCAAGTTGATCCCCATGGATCCTTATGCTAAATGCCAAACCTTACAGCAAAAGTAAATATATTTAAAGCCTGGTACAAAAAAACGCCCCCCTAATCACATACTATTTTTCCTTACTTTCACACATACTGCAGCTGTCCTCACAAAGTTTGTGCTGTTGCATGTAACATGCAGACAATTGGGACATATCATTTCATCATAATGTTGTGCCTTAAGCTTTAACTGTGTTGCTCACATGTCTATAAGAGTCTGTTGTACAAAATAAGCTGTTATCTATATGTGCTTTGTCAGTGGTATTGCAACATCCTGGTATTTGTGGCATACTGAATTTGACAAGCTGTGTATTGGGACATAATCAATATTTTTCTAGCTTACTGTTTAATGTAGTAGGATAGGCTTTTGTCTGATTTCACTGTTCATGACAATTGTACTAGAGGTGATTTTTTTTTTTATAGAACCCACCAGTTTAAATTATATTTAGGCTTGAAGTTGTGCCCTTTGCCGATTTTTTTGAATTAGCTCATGTGTTTGGCAGAATCATGCTCTGCTCAGATGGCAATAGCTGGAGCCACCCCACTGATCTCTGAAACTGTTCTTCAAGATACCTGTAGGTGATGTCACAGAGAGTTCATCCATCTTTATCTACCATCAATGGAGGCTACACAATGATTTCTTAAGAAATAATTAACACATTTTTACTTTGCAGCAGCTTTGTTAGTTTACTGTATTTCTTTGATTTGCTGACGAGGTGGAAAGTAAATCAAAAGCTACTTAGATTTTGGGCAGAGTCACAGTGTCGCTTTGGGCATGTACAGTGTGGGAACTGTGCACAAATATTTTTGGCAGTGTGCAGCAGTGCTGCAATATTGTATTCTGATGCAATACTTAGGAGTCATGCCCTTGTTTGACAAGTGTTGTTCCCATGTGGAGTAAACAGAAGTCACTGAAATCTCACTGGTCTTTTAAGGTAGGACAAGTACTTACCTGCTTTGCTTTTTCTTCAGCTATTACTTTACTATACACTTTAGCTATTTACACCTGTGATAAACACATAGGACAGCTTAATGTTGATTTTAATGTTTATTTTGAGGGATTTTGCCTGTCCGGGGTGTCCCCTGCCTTCGCCCTAAATCAGCTGGTATAGGCTCCAGACCCCATGATCCTAATGAGATTAAGTGGTGTGCAGATAATGGATGGATTTTGAGGGATTTTGTTCCAATTTCAGAATAGTTCTATGACACTTTTCTATATGACACAGAATACAAACTATTTTTCCAACAGTAATAATATTAGAAAGTTTCCCAAAATGTATTTTTAATCCAAATGCCTTTATGCTGTCAAATTTATTTTCTTCCAATATTTTAATTCATATTATCATATCATAGAATTGTTTTGGATATTTTTTTCTGTTGTTCTGGTCTATCTTGTCAAATTGACTATGTGCATGCAATGAGTCATTGTCCTCAAACACAGCTTACTAAATAAACTGTCTCTGAAACAGTGTAGGGGAGGTCACCTTACATTCCCCTGAAGGAACTGAGACACTTTCATGACCCCACTTTAGGAGCCACTGATCTATAATGTAGTGGAGGAAGGGTGTGATCCATCAGTGTGTGGGTTGGGTTTAAACTTCAGGAAAGGGGCTACCACTGCTGTGGATTCTGGTACCAGCGTGCCTCCCCTCATCATGTCTGTCCCGGCAGTTGGACCAATCATCGCCCCATCCCAGTTGGGTCCAATCTTGTAACTTCACACCAGCCTCTAAAGTGGGCAAAGTCACACCACATTAAAGGGGCCGTTTGACTTAAAACCTCTGCTGAACCCCCACCAAACCACACGCCTCCCTCTAACAACCCCTGCCGCTACTGTCATATCCCATTGGACTCAGTCATATTTTTATTAATATCTCGCTGCCTTGTGTCGCTCTCTGGGCTTTAGGCAGTTCCAGAAAGTTTGAGTAAGAGAAGCAGCACAGGCAGAGAGAAGAGTGGAAGGGAGGGTGCGGGCAGAGAGAGTTGGAAAAAGAGAACTGTGCAACAGCATTATTCACCGTCTTTGTTTGAGTTTGAACCCATGTGCAATTATAGTGGAGGATGAAGCTGCATTGTGTTGAGAAAGCTTAGCAGTGAAATCCTCTAAGTGCTTGTTAAGTGGGTTATGACTGTGTGACAGTATTTGATTTGATTCTTGGCACACTGTATAGATTGTGCCTTGTCTAGCAAAAGTTCTTTAGTGTTGAATTTTGTAGCAAATTAGTATCTTTTGTACAGTTTCGACTGTTCTGCGGTTGTTTATATTGATAATGACAGTTACCTTAACTTACAATAGATGTTGGAAACAGCATCATGTAAGGGAAGTAGAGAGCCTAGTTCTTCTTTCTTTGTTTCCATGTATCTGTGTAAAATATAAAGTAAGTTGCAGTTTTACAGATTCCTATGCTGGGTGATTTCTTCCAGTTGTCTGCAATTGTTGTCATTGTTAGATTGCCAAGCAACCAGTGATGTCTGCAACTCCTGCGAAAATGTCAACTGTTCCTTAAAAAGACCCTCAAGTAAAGAGGATAACTTGGGTATGAACAAAAGTATTGTTCTTGTATGAGCACTGAAACTCAAGTCTTATCGCATCAATACCGGCAGTGTTACAACATGTCAAATGTGTGTAACAGGAATTCAGAGATGGCAACTCTGTTTTTATTCTTGAAGACTTAAATTACTACTAAATTACCACTAAAGTTTGGTGAATGAAACAGCATTATCTTGTCAGTCATTTGCTATAAATTGGCATAAACTTACAAAAAGAACCCTGAGGAGGAACTTGCTGCATATTTCTTCTCAGTTCCAGTATCACAATAGAATAGACGAGAGTAGTCGAGTCAAACATTTTCACGTTGCATTATATTTACAACACAAATCCAATAAAGCCACAAACCAGTAAAAGTGAAAATATGAGCCAAGCAAACAAACAAGATATGGAAAATAGAGGGAAAGGAGCTCTAGGAGGCAGAGAAAGGCCTGTTTGTGTTCCCAGAACCTCCTCCTCATGCTTTTGCTCCATTCTTCGCCTGGTGAAATGGAGACTCTGGCTTGGTATTTCTCTCTCCTTGCCAGAAACCACAGAGTGACAAAATCTGTGGGGTGTCATAAACGAGCGAAGCCAAGGGGAGAAAGGGAGGAGAAAGGTGGTTGGAAGTGGAGGGGGGAAGGTTGCGAAGACGGGATGCAAGGAAAGACAGTCGGATCCATCTGGTACTGATAAGGCGGAGTGGAAAACAGATGAGTGTGGTGAGGCAGATGGTGGGGGTGGGGTGGGGTGCAGGGATAGAGCGTCGATCTGTTTGGGACGACATGGTGTCTAGCTTGCCCTATCAGCTCCCCGGAGTCTCTTCTCAACATAGCACTCTCGCTCTGTTTCTGCCTTCCCAAGTCGACTTCAGAAACAGTTTGTTGCCCGAGGAAAGAGTGAAAGAGAGGAGGAGGCAACAAAGGAAGGAGTGTTTGCCTCTTTCTGGCTTTCTTTCTTTTTCTGTCAATTCTTCAAGCATCCCTAATCCCTAGCTGGGTGCCATCTTTCATTGCAGCGCACCATGTGTATATTATCCTATACAGAACACTTCCCATTAATATAATAAAGGCTGCCAGAAACACTTAGCCTTGGGAGCCTGTGAGATATGGTAGATGATACTTGAGTGTGAGTTTCTCCTTTACCCATACGCACATACACAAGGGTATAGACCCTTGCCTGAGGAAAGAAATGAAACCCATGGTTCTGACTACCAGAGTGCCTCCCTGTAAAACTTCCACAATTCATCTCAGGCCCAATATACCAAAGTGACTCTTGCCGCTGCCGTTTCTTCCTGGAGTTGTCACTCCCCACATCCGCTCCGTCTGGGCTGGCAGGAGACGACTTAGCAGGTGTCTGACCTGCGCCGCATGTGAGATGAGAACTATCCACACAGCCACTCCGCGTTTGGAAATGAAATGTCAGGCTTGGCATTGAGTCAGCTGCGATATGGAGATGCAATCATGCTGGGACTTTTGTGGACACACGAGAGTTGTTGAGATGTTATTTAGACAGATGTGATGCCTGTATGACTGGTATGTCCAGACTCCGAAATCAAGAGAAAGTGGGTAAGGGAGGTATGGCTGTGTTTGATTTAAAGAGAAAGTTCTCACTGTGAGTTAGATGAGAGGATTGATACCACTCTTATGTCTGAATATGAAGCTAACAGCAGCAACCAGCTAGCTTAGTTGGTACAAACACCATGAATTCTCTCCATTAGATGCAAAAGCAGAGTTTTAATCGTTGATGGCAAAGGCTTGTAAATATAAAAAAACTAGACAGAAAGATTACAGAAATCCATCCAAAACATAACCAAACAGCCCATCATTCAACTCTGAACTCAGCCATTAATTTCCTATGTGACATCGAAATTGAGAATCCGTCATCCAATTCCCTTTTAGCTTAAATCATGAACTTCCTTATAGCACGCAACAAATTGATCTTATTTCAGCACCTAATTACATACAGTGCATTTAAAAGGAATATAACTTCAAAACATATGTGCTGATGTGACATTTGATTAGAAGCATTTAGGGAGAGTGACTTTCATGTTAAGTCCAAGTTGCTGCTGGCAGTCGCCTCACAGTGCATTATTGGGACAAAAGCGGACTAATTTTCAGTAGCTCTTTCACTAAGCCTGACAGTACATGAGGGGAATGATGGCATAACCTGTGGTTTCTCAAAGAGGGGATTCAGAGTTTAGTCGGGAATTTTCCTCTTAAGATGGGAACACTGATAGGGCTTAGGAGTTAAACTAACATATGGAGCAAATCGAGGAGTCTCTTGATTTAATTTAGCTTCTCTTTGTCATTACTTATGTGGGGTAGAGATGTTTATTTAGGGTGGTAACTGGTGGAGGAAAAAGGAGAGAGGAGCATGGATGTTTTCTGTTTGTCTAGATATTCCTGTGGATTTTAATGTTTTGTATTAAATTTTTTATGACGATTATAGTAAAAGTAGGGTCATACTGGCCTTTGCTGGAAAGATCAAAGAGGCAAAGTTCACATTACTTTGATGTAGTAGATAATTTGTTTTATATCAGAATTGTTCAGTTTGACAAAGATTTAAAAAAAACTCAGATGAGGGAAGATGTCTTTATAGCAGTGCTAAGGTTGCTTGATTGCAAAAATGAGAACATAAATATCACTCTCATACTGTATAAATAATAAACTAATAATAAAACAGATTTTTAGTTTGGTTGAAAACTACAGTTTGTGTACAAATTAAAGAAAACTATAAACAAAGTAAAATATAAAAATACATAAAATAATACCTTGATTTGTGAGCTTTCTGCTGGAAGATAGATTTTGTTACCTTTTGACAGAACCAGGTTTGCTGTTTCCGGACTTAATGCTAAGCTACACTGGGACTTATTTCCCAAAAAGTCAAGTCTTTTTCTTTTTTTTTTCCATAGAAGAAATAATCAGAATCAAGTAACATCTCACTATTAGATGTTGTTTATGATTCCTTCATCCAGATTTTATCTCTCTTCCAGAGTCTTAATGTTGCTAGAGTTTTGCTTTTTTGAGACTGATAAATGGTTGTGGGGGTAGAGTCACGTGTTTGCTTATTAGATGTGTGTGGGTTTGTGTTCAGAGATGACAGTGGGTCCAGGACTTTGGTTTATTAGCCCTCTGATGGAGCCCGAAGGAGGGGGAACAAACCTCAAGCAGCAGCCTGTCAGACAGCCACAAAGGGGAAAGGTCATACCAGAACTGTAGGACTTTAAAAGTGATCATGGTCTAGAAATATATATATATATATATATATAGAGAGAGAGAGAGTCATTGACTTACCATTAATCATACAACTCTAGATGTTACTGGTCAGACCATCAAATCCTGTTTTGTAATACATGCTAATAAGCCTAAAACCTTGATTCCTTTTTGTCAGACTGTGTAAATAAACTTTTCAGAAGGAGTCTTCTTCCCAGCTGACGAGCCGACTTTATTTTTACCACCAAGGTTCAGTTTATTTTGAGTCTTGACATCTGAAGCGACTCCCGAGCCATTCCTCCAGAAGCCATGACTTCTCAGAAGTAACAAAAAAGAGAAATAAGAAGTCACGGAGTGTTTTCTTTCCCTCTGGTTTGTTTTCCAGTCTCCTTTCAAAATGAACTGGGGTTTGGAGTTGGCTGCTCTGCACATGGTGTGGTGGCAGGGATGGAGAGAGAGGGAACAGGAGGGAGAGAAATAAGACAAATATAATACTGTTGTAGACTGTGTATTGTCTCAGTTGCCGTAGAGTCTTTCACTACTCTAAGAAAAACTGATTTATGAAATTATAATGCTACCTTTAGCACAATTAGGTTTCAGTGCTCCCAGTGAGTTGATTTGTACATTTACCTTTCGTGTTTCATATACAGCACATCCCTGCACTGTCAGTAATTTCTCTTGGAATAACTTTGGATTTATTTTTTAAAAAACAATGCCTAAAAAAAGGTGATGATGAAATCCATGTAAAATTCAACATGGCAGTCAGTTGATTGACTTCAGTGATATATTTTTAATATCTGTAATTAAAAAAAAAAAATACTATTCTTTAGAATTTAATTTAAAAACTGAGTTAATCATCTCCTTGCTTTTTTTGGTTACCCTTACAGCTGTGTTTTTGCTCCTACACCCCTACTAGTTCTGTTAAGACCAGCAGTTGCTCATGATGTATCTAAGGGATTGCAAGATCTCGATAATCTGCTGGATTTTGCTGAGTAACTGACATTACAGAGTCTATGATGTATAGTTTAGCATTTCCCGTTATCCCATAATTGCTACTTGTGGCCACAGTTGCTGCTGTTTAGAAGAACGTTACACAGTCTCATTTGAAGCTATTGTCATCTACTTTTTAAACTTTATCACAGTCTCTGCTGTTCTTCTGGCATCCTACAGCCACAGCAAAGCATTAAGCTAACATTTTGTCACCAATATTCTTTTTACAGTTGACAACGCCTAATGAATTCCCTCTTAGATCATTCTGCTGAGAGGATTCATGTAAGCCATTATTGTAATCATAGTCATTAAGCTGATCAAATATTAATTTGTATTTGCTTTCACTATAACTCTTAAAATAATATTCATTGTAGTCTTCCTGTTTATTAAACAAGCTAAAACTAGTGTGATTTATGTGAATACTCATATTATTGAGTTTTCACATGCATCTTACAGCTATTATCTTGTTAATGCAGTGATTGATTTTGGAAGATTCTGATACTTAATGACAAGTTTTGACCCCAAGCAAAGTCTTGCTGCTGTTTCAACAACCAAATGTCTGGCGAACAATTCTCAGGAACAGTAAAACTGTCAGCAACGCTTCTACTGACAAATCTACGACCATATTAGGCAACAATCTTTTTGCGAAATACACCCTACATGTTGTTGTAGTTTTTCTGTTTTTAATTGTGATTTGTATTTGCGTGCTTCATGCTCAGTACTCTCTTGGCCCTGTCTCGCTTGTAAATTATTTCTCCTCTCAGCAGTACTGTGCTTGTTTGGTTAATTTGGATGAATTTGTTGCTGAAACATTTTCTCATAACTCTAAAGCACAGATGCTTCAGTGGCTCTGGGTCAGGAGAAGCTAGCTGTTGCGCGCAGAAGCCCATATGGGACACGCACTGAAGAGGAACCAAAACTCAATAAACACGGCTTTGACGGGGGGGGGGTTCAAGGGTGCGCTTGTCATGATGGAGGCTACAGTGAGCGCTCCAGTGGCTGCTGGGGTTTTGATGCTGTAATGTGAAACGGCTGGGGGGAAAGAGGACTACAATTCCCCTCTTTGTCTGGTCTCCACCCCAGCGTCACCCCTCTCTTCTCTCCTCAGCAGACCCTCACCGTGGCCAAACTCATCATCTCCCTCACTGTCTGTGTCCCCACGTCTGCCACCCATCACGATGCCTTGATCACTCGTTCTCGCTTGCACCCTGTCTAGCGTTACCATTTTCACTTCGTATCTTTGATTTTGCTCTTTTCTCACCGTCTGCTGTTTCATCTCCTCAGTTTATCTGACCAGACCTTTTCTACTCTTATGTCTGTCTTCAGGTCATGATAATATGTCTTTTAGAACATTTTCCCATAAGATAAAATCACAACCGTATGTTATGTAGTTAACCTTCTTTCTCGTTCTGTTCATCCCCTTTCTCTTTTGCCTTTTTTTCTCTCCTCAGTCTCCGGTGGTGTCTGTGGGTTTTGCCAGGTTTCATCCCAACTTGGTGGTAGGGGGGACTTACTCAGGGCAGATCGTCTTGTGGGACAATCGCAGTCACCGTCGGACCCCTGTCCAGAGAACTCCCCTGTCTGCTGCTGCACACACCGTAAGAACTGTCCCCACTATCAGCATGGCATACAGTTAATGTAACAAAGTATAAAATTATACCTTGCTTTGACTCGGACTCTCCCTGGCTGGTATAAAACACACGGATTTCCATAGCACGTTTACCAATATGAAAACTTATTGTTAGTTTAGGCTCTCTTAGGTTAACAGTGCTGCAAGAGTTACATAACAAGGAAGAAGTTCAAAGTTGGACAAGTCTTTCAGATAAATATGATATAAAGATTTTATAATATGTAGTTCATAACAATTACAGTAACATAGTTTATATTCTAAAAGCATGATATGTGTTGTATCAGTAAGAGTCCCTCAGCTTTGAGACAGACCGTCTCACAGCACTCACACGAGACAGAACTGAGTGGACAGCTGAGTTCAGCTCCAGTGAACTCACTGACCCTCAACAAATTACCGTCAAATATACACTAGAGATATCTTAAGACCCAGGGCAGTTTATAATCGCGGCTACAGAAGGCATGAGAACACACACACTGCTACATGCCATCCATACTGTAGATTTAAAGGGGCTACGGACTCCAATAATGAGTCCGCTGCTCTCGTCTTCTCCAGTGAGTGAGTCCAGCATGCAAGCATGGTGCTGATTGCTGAATGGATTCTTTGTGCGGCCCAGTACGCAAATCAATTACTGCTCAGTAATGATATAATGGCTTCACACACTCGTGGATCCGATGTAGAGTGATTTAAAAGGACGACTGCACACTGGCATGTGAGCTGTCTGCGAGCCGGTTGCATCTTTTGGCCTACAAAGTACCTAGTGATGTCATGTTTTTAAGGGTAGAATTACATGATTATTACAGGGCCATGTTTAAAGTTGAATTTTATTATTTAAATTGATGAAGTATTATATGTCCCTGACAGCCTGCTGTATGTAGGAAATGGCCAAATATTTATTGCACAAGATGCCAAATGTGCAGAGAAATGCTTTTGCCTCTAATCAAAGAGACTAAAAATTATGATTTATTACAATGATCACAACATACAGCAGAATGGCAAATATTATTTTAGTATAAACTGTATCATTCTTCAGTTCATGTCAGATATGAGATGTTAAAAATATATGATTTCATCTGTTTCATCTTTGTATTTTCTCCCATCTCATCTGTTTGTGTGTCTGTGTGTGAACACCTGCAGCATCCAGTGTACTGCGTGAATGTGGTCGGCACTCAGAATGCCAACAACTTGATCACTGTGTCTACAGACGGCAGGATGTGCTCCTGGAGTCTGGACATGCTCTCCCAGCCTCAGGTATACAACACAAAACCATGAGTAACACAGTCAACAATACTGATTTGTTAAATTGCAGAGATTTAGTGTATTATCCACTGTAACTGGGTGTGCATTAACGTGTGTTTGGATTTGAGTATTTGGTCATATATAGGCAGACCTTGATACTGTGTGTGTGTGTGTGTGTGTGTGTGTGTGTGTGCGTGTGTGTGTGCGCGTGCGTGTGTGTGTGTGTGTGTAGGAGACCATGGAGCTGGTGTACAATAAATCCAAACCTGTGGCGGTGACAGGCATGGCATTCCCCACGGGAGATGTTAACAACTATGTGGTTGGGAGCGAGGAGGGCACTGTTTATACTGCATCCAGACATGGCAGGTCAGTGAGCAGAATGTGCAGAACACCCTCAACTCTCACAACACAAGCATCAATGCTGACATGGACTGTTGCTTTATACCGTAATGCAGAGGTGTCAAACTCATTTCAATTCAGGGGCCACATACAGCCCGGTTTGATCTCAAGTGGGCCGGACCAGTAAAATCATAGCATAATAACCTATAAATAAAGACAACTCAAAATCTCTCCTTTTGTTTTAGTGCAAAAACATACATTTAAAAAATGTTCATATTTAAGGAACTATCTTTTTACAAAACATTATAAACATCCTGAAATAGAAAAAAAAATGCAATTTCAACAAGATTATGCCTCAGTTTATCATTTACCATTTTCTGTTTATCATTTTACAACATAGAGATCACAGTGTATCTACAAAGGGACAGAACATTCAGTCTCAGCTATCTGGAATTGAACAATATAGTATTTAACTGGATGATCAAAACAAATTGTCAAGGTCTAGATATTAGTTTAAATTTACAGTTTTACAAATTCACAATTTATATTTGATGTCTTTTGTGTAATTTCTACACTTTGTAAAGTTGACCCGCGGGCCAGATTGGACCCTCTGCCGTATGTTTGACACTCCCGCCGTAATGCAAAACATTCATCTATTTTGTTGTTTACATAATGTGTAGTTCCAATATTAGTTGTGTATAATAAGTTTGCAAAAAATGCGTTTAAGAATGTTGATGTTCAAATTTTTATTTATGCGTTTTCCTAAATTAGCTACATTTAATCTTGTTTTGCCTAATTGCGTTTATAAAGTCAGAGAGATCTTATCTTCATATTTGAACAAGTTAAGCTCCCTAAACCACTGGGGTGCTAAATGTCCGTTACATATGTTATTTTTGTGTTATACCTCTCCAGTAAGGCGGGTATCTGTGAGATGTTCGAGGGCCACCAAGGGCCGGTTACAGGCATCAGCTGCCACAGTGCAGTGGGCACTGTAGACTTCTCCCACCTCTTTATCACATCCTCCTTCGACTGGACCGTCAAACTCTGGAGCACCAAGGTACAGTGTGAGAGGTGTATGTGTGTGAGTGTAAAGATGTGTGGGGGGTTGATTGTGACCTCTGAGAGGTTGCAGAGAAAAAATCCTGAGAATGAGAGAAAATGAACCAGTGGGTAAGTAAGGAGGGAAAGTTGAGTACAGTAGGTGAGCAGCTTTTTCAAAAATCAGTCCCTCTCTTACTACTTGTGTGTCTGTGTGTGTGGGAATAAGCTGGGTAAGAGTTGTTGCTGCGTATGTATTTCTATGGGTACTGTGTGTATGTAATAAAATTATTCAGTAGTAACTGATACTGCCACACAGTAAGATCTTCAAATAATCTATTGTCTTATAAATGGTAAAGAGCAGGTGTAATGCCAACACTAAGAAGTCAGCTGGATATCTGCACAGCATCAGAAGCAGCTGTGTCTACAAGGCTGAACTCAAGACAAAAATGACTGCATTTAAAAGAGAAAATTGGTCACTGTCATCTCAGGAAAAAAAGCATTAACATTGGTGGGACTATGGTGTTCATCAACTTTCATTTTTATCAATCAGATTTTCTTCTAGAGTCAAAATTGAGCTACAGGCCCATCAGTTGTATTTTTTACAAGCTACTGGTTATTGCTCATTGTGAAGCCTTGATTATCCTCCCTTATAGCTGCCAGTACAGAGCTGCAAACACACCGGATGCGTAGTTGTTGTTATGGTAGTACTTTCTGATCTACTCAGAAGGCACGTTCTTGTACATGTGCTGTGACTTGGTGTCTAAATGGATACGTTTTCTGCATGTTCACATTCTTATCAAGCACGTGCACTATTTACATCACGTGGACCTTTGGATTCTTGTAGATGCAGAAAGTACAAACAAAAAAATGGCCTGAGAAAGTGTTAACTCTGTAGTACGTAGATAGGTTTTTAATGTCAGTCAGTCCTCATCACTTCCTAAAGTTTGGATAGACAGAATCTGGAACAGGCAAAAAAAAAACCTTGTTCTGCACTTTTCCCTCATATGCATGTGCTTTCAACACGCAAAAAATTATTCAAGCTCAGAGTTTCCATTTACTGGTAGCATGAAACACAGTTTAAACCCTCCTCTCCCGATTGAAAGTCCACCATGTTTGCACACACACACACACACAATACTCTCACCGAGGACTTTGTGGCTTGTCACTGTTATCCTCTTTCACTCGCTCCGTCACTGGCTAGTTTTTCTAAGCCTGAAAACAGAGCGAAGACAAGGTACAGACGTAGTTTCCTCTCACACCACTTGAATTAAAATGTACTGAAAGGTTGACATGGAATTTTTGTCTAATAATGCCAAAAAATGCTGCTTACCTCAGCTTTAAATCTCATTGGACCTCGTCTGAGAAGTAATCAGAGAATGAGTTTTCTTCTGTGTGTCCTGGTGTGCATGTAAAAGTCTCTGCATGTGTGTGTGTCCCTCCCACTCAATTCTCCCTGCAAAACACAAATGCACTGATTGAATAGTGCTGGCTGTCGCCAGCAGGTACACTCAACAAATCTAAGTCAGACACACTCGAAAGGTGGGCACTCCTCCTCTCGCTGGTTTTGAGTGACCTCGTCCACTCAGGGCATTTGTTCTCCTTTCAAACCAATGTGATGAATTCCATTTGGCAGCATTTCGGTGGCAGTAAAAAGCAAACAGTCACTGTTTCTGTCAGAGTGAAGTTGGAGAATCGAATAGTTTTGCTAAAACATTGAAAGGACACTTTTGTGGTGGGGAGACGTACACATTTGGCATATTGCACAAAAGACTTGAAATAAATAGAGCAGACAAACAAACAATCCGAGAAAACCCGAGGTAAAGTTAGACTGAGGTGGAGCGGACAATACCAGACCACAACATCAGCAAACACCAGGAAATAGCAATCCTGGTGGGGAATACACAAGAGGGAAGGAAGGAAGGAAAATAGTGAAACACAGGAAAGTGGTTCCTAAGAGTTAGGAGGCGGGAGCAGAGAAAAAGAGGTAAGAGGTATTTTCAAGACATAAATTAATAGTTAAGAGGGAAAAGTGATGCTAATATTGAAGAATGGTGAGATCAATATGAGCAAAGTGTCAGAGAGCATATACAGCCAAGAATTCAAAGTAAGACCTGTTCAATATGATGAAAATACATAATACGTGTTGCATAATACCTTCAGCTTTATGCAAGATCCAGTTACAGTTTTCATGCTTGGCTGTGACAGGCAGTAAAGCACTCTGATGAATTTTAGCTCATGTTTGCATGCAGGCAGTCCATAAGTCCTGTGCAAGGGGTCCCGTGACACATATTAAAACATTTCTGTGGATTTTCATCAGAAGAGTGTGTTATTTTTCAGGATTTGGGAATTCCCTTTCCTTTGAGGGGCACCGCAGGAATGTGTGCCTGTCTCTTATCCCACATAACCCATATTTGTGTGTGGGCAGGCGTAATACCTGAGTGTATGTGTGTGTGTAAATACAGACGCACCACACATGCCTCATGCACACCTTAAGCAAGCTGCCTTTGCTTGCCTAAAATCCCCTTGAGGTTTGCCTTCAACCCTCCAATCATTGCCATCACAAACTGTTTTAACACACACACACACACACACACACACACACACACACACACACACACACACACACACACACACACACACACACACACATACACACACACACGTTTGCCCTCCAGTTGAAAAAGGCCGTCGTACAGAAGTCTGCTAATGTTTTTACACTCAGCGGTGCAAATGTTGTGGTTAGTGAAACCAGTCGAGGCGGCCAGAGTGTGAAGATGTCGCGACAGCTGGGAGTGGGTTTATGATTGTGCATAACTTGAACCGTATTGCTCTCTTGACCCCAAAACCAGCGTCTGCTAAGTGATTGGATGGAGTATAATCATTCCACTTTCGCTCTCTCAAGAAGTTAATTAAAGGCCTGCCTCACTGTCATTTCAGGTGATTGTTAATGAGTGTTGATAATATTTCACGAGTGTCTGTAGATACATTTGCAAAAAAGAAAATGAGATTATGTTTTGTCCTGATGTGCTCTTACAGCGCAACGCGTGAAACATTTCACAACAATTTCTAATTTGAGGACAGCGTCTCAGTCCCTGCAGCGTGCGGTTATTAAATCTGAAGCTAGATGCAAATGCAGCCAGGATGGAAACAGTGAAATTATATGACTGGCTGCTGCAGAGATGAGATGGTTTGGATCCCTATGGATGGCTGAGTGATGAGAGGTTTTCTGTAAGACTGGTAGCCTCCTTGACATTTTCAGCGTTGAGACAGCTAACAAAATGTAGCGTTTTATGATTAATGCTGATGTCATGAGACACAATCGGGCATTCATTTCTAGCAACAATATCCAAAGCATTTAATTTTTAACTTGCATTCATCTGTTCATCTTCTAAACGTCTTTATGTCAATAAACTGTCACTGCAGTGTGACATCAGTATCCAGCGTTTCACTGACGGTTTTCCAGCTCAGACGTTCCTACAAGCTCCCCAGCTTCTCCACACAGGAAAGATAATGACAACCAGTTACTTCACGTGCGGCGCCACAAGGATTAAGCTTAATTTTAAGATTAGTTTTAAGCCTTTTTAACCAAATCACATTCCTTGAAATTGGTAGATACAGACAAAATAGTAGTTTACATTTTGAGGTGTCAATATAATCCAAGGAGGACTTCATTTATCTGATTTTATCTCCCGAGTGATGCATCACTTTGAGCTCATGACCCAGTTAAATGAAAGAGGTTGCAGAAAGTTACTTTGCATTACGCAGCAAGACGGACGTAGAACGACTTCTTGAAGGCCCTCTCCAGTGAAAATCTTTTTATTTTAGTTACCTTGCTAATATGTCCATATGGTGTTTATATTTCCTGAAAGCAGTTTGAGCCATGGCAGAGCATTTCCACCTAAAATCAATGTACTGATGATTGCAGGGCTGAACAATTAATCAATTTTAATTTGACATTGCTATTTGAAGCAGTACAAATAGCATATTGCAAACGCTACTTTTTAAAATGTGGCTGTATTAATGATACTAATGTTGTAATTCAGTTTGACCTTTCAGGGGTTGTTTTTGCTTGCCTGATAAACTGATAACTGTATCCTATGCCCTTCAGGCATGCACGCTGTGGTTTGACTTACATCAGCATAGTTTGATTATTTAATAGCCACAACCTCTACACTTTTGCACTGTGTCCTTGTGTGTAAAACCAAGGGAAAATTGAACTGAAGTTTGACTTGAAAAATTATTTTGCAAATCAAATCGCTAATAGCTGGCAGAAAAATCTCAAATACTTTCCCAAAATCACTGGACCTGAGATTATGGCCTCAAAAACACCGACTCAGACTTCTGATGTTTCAGCATGGGATTTTCCATCTCATTTTTTGTCTTTGGAATCTTTTTTACAGGTCAAATATGTATAGCTGAGTTACCCCAATATTACAAGTTGCCATTGTATAGTATAGAGCAGCTACAGTGTTAGAGAGGTGAGCTGGTGTGCTGCAGCTGCAGCGAGTGGAGAGGGAGGAATGAAGTGAGAGACAAGGACTTGGATCTAAACATTTTAAAGGAAGCAACAGTGTAGAGTTTCATTTCAGCTATTTTAAGGCAGGAAGGGATTATTTTCACAGAAAAAACTACTAAATATGTTACCTCGATACATAAAGACAAGTTTATGTGAGTTTAATTAACGACTAGAGAGGCAGTCTAAATATAAGTGGCCGACGAGAAATAGTATTGAGTTAGAGGATGAGTCCAAAGGGACGAGAGCGAGAGAGAACATAAACAGGGATCACTCGGCTGATCGAGATGAAGAAAAATGACCTCTGCTGTCATCTCACCGGCTGGAAAACAGGTTCAATCGAGGCTTGAAATTGGCTCGGCTCTGTTTGTTTGTGTTTGTGCATTTCTGCGCATGTAAGTGTGCGTTCTCAGAACAACTGTGGAGTGAGGGGGGTAAAAGGTGATGGAGGGAAAAAGCAAAAATGAGGAAGAGAAGAGGAGAGGGAGAGACACTACATTCTTTCATTTGCTCTTCCAGCCAACCTGTCTCCTCTCTTCCACCCCTCCCACTCTACTTGTCAGGAACGCAGTTTGTAAGCCTCTGGAATCCTAACAGTGGGTCAGAGAAACGGGCATTACACAAACACACACACACACTCATTCATATTTGTGTTAAACTGTATTTACCATATGGCAGAAGTACACTCTTGTGGGGCCCATTGGGGCGTCTGCAGGTAAATACTCTGTGTAAGTTCATATCAGGTAATCTTACATTGGATCGCCTTATTTAACTCTAAGTATTTTTTGTGACACACCTGTCCCAATTGTGTGCACTGCAGTAGCTGAGTGAGGAGACTAGAGGCTTCTCTGTGCAAAGCTGCCTTGCTTCACCTGTATATGAGGTGTTTAAGGAACATCTGTAAATTGTAGCGACTGTTGATAAGCAGACATCAGTAAGTGAAGTGTAAAATGGACTGAATTCAGATGAAGAGGAACTTTACTTCAAGTCCTATTTTGATGCAGAGTTTTATACAGAGTATAGTAGCTCAAATGTAGCACAACATGAAAATGAAAGCAGTGTTCAATCCTAATATTTTGACCTTAAAATCAAAGAATAATTGTTATAAATAATCCCAGACTCAATATTGATCAGAATAGCTGTGGTTATCATTTTGGCCATAATAGTGCAGCTCTAGCTTTCACCTGTATAATTATCCACCTTTAACCACAGCACAAGCAGTAGCCGTCAGCCATTAGCCTCGCTCAAAGGTCAAAGTTTGTTGTCAAAGTTCAACAAAGTCTATCCGCCCCAGGATACAAAAAAAAAAAACAAACAAAAAAAAAACACAGTAGTAGAGGACATGAGAGTCCAAGCTGTATTTCTTCAAAGATTTTACTGGCTACATTTGTTCTCTGACCTCTGACTTGCTGCTATGCTTTGTCAACATATGTCTTCCAGAAGAATTCTGGTAAAATGATAACTTGTTTACATCTAAAAAAAACAGTTGATGTTAGTTAATCACAGACACAATGGTGCATGTTTTTACACTAAGCATCAAGAAATTCAGGCAGTTTAGAAAGTGTCACTGTTCCATAGTTTGACCACCAGAGAGCACTGACAAGTTTCTGTTTAATGTAAAACATCCTGCTGAGCACTCTTCTTTAATAACATGTGTTTATGTTAAAGGTGAACATCAGCTGTTGTGGCTCTGACAGATTGTGATTCTGAGGCTTTAAAACCCGCAGTGGGTCAAGTTCTCCTTGCACACACTCTCATCCTGTTTGAACTCCTATCAGTTCATTGTCCACCCCTCCTTTCCCTCCCATTTCCTATCTCTTACCATCTTTCTCTCTCTCTCTCTCTCTCTTAGACAGCTGTTGTGTTAAGGTTACAGTACACCTTGTGGAGCGGCCTTCCCTTTCATCTCTCCCAGCGGTTTTATGGCACTGTGTGAATGTGCTAGGCTTTTTAATTAGGCTCTGCACCCAGACAGGCCCCAAGGCTGAGGCAGCGCCACTCTGTCTGAAGCTCACTCACTCCCTCTCTCCTTTTCTCTCCTTTTCTCTCCCTCTCTCTCTTTTCTTTCTATCTCTAGTGTGTCATCTACTGTAATCCCTTGCGTTCTGTTTTTCTCTACAGTGTTATTTCTCACTATGTCAGTCACACACTATCCTCTTTTTCGCTCTTTTAGCACAACAAGCCTCTGTACTCGTTTGAGGACAACGCCGACTACGTGTATGACGTCATGTGGTCGCCGGTGCACCCTGCCATGTTTGCCGCCGTGGACGGCATGGGCCGCCTGGACCTGTGGAACCTCAACAACGACACTGAGGTGTGTGCACGCAGCAGTGTGTGAATGTAGGTCATCATGGGCGTGTCGTGTCCTTGTCTGTCGATGTGCGTGTGTGTTCGGTGTC
This sequence comes from Amphiprion ocellaris, assembly GCF_022539595.1. Taxonomy (NCBI): domain Eukaryota; kingdom Metazoa; phylum Chordata; class Actinopteri; family Pomacentridae; genus Amphiprion; species Amphiprion ocellaris. The sequence goes on from NC_072780.1 coordinate 12,142,640, forward strand.
CTCAGGGCTCGGTGTTGGTCCTCAGCCCGAACCGCACAACCAAACACCCGAGACTTTTCCCCTCCCATCAACCCCCCACCACCACCACCCCCTCCACATCCCTCCTTGAACACACACACACACACACACACGATTCAAAGATTCCCCCGTGGGCGTTTCCCACAGTCCTCGCTTTAAATCAGCCTGGGTGACATCTCCTCATCCCCTGCTCCCACCCAGCCATCCCACTAACATTTCTACAGCCTCTCTCAAACGCACAGGCAACCTCAGGACCCCACCACTCCATCCCATCTTCCTCCCACAGCGTGTCCCATCAGAGGAGAGCCCAGATGTGCTGGAGACCACGAGCATAGAGCCCCAGCCCTCAGTCCACAGTCCCATGAAAATAATAAAAAAAAGAAAGTTTAGGCCAAGAGTTGAGTTTCGCAATGCGGTGGGGCAACAGTTATTTTAAGATGGGTGCATTTGAGGCCAGTGAAGACTCGATCATGGTATTATTGAGTGCAGTTATATATGATTTCAAATATTACATAAAATATACACTTCAAAGGAAGTGGCAGTCTCTACTGAATTGTTTCTTTAAAAAAAAAAATAAAAAAAAGAGGTCAGTCCACTCACTCACTTACATCCTTTAGTGTGACAACCAGGACATGGTTAGCTTAGCATGAAGAGTGGAAACCGAAAGCAAATTAAACTTGCTCATTAATTAAAAATGATATCTTGTATAAAAATTCCCCAAAAAAGCAACCACTAAAAAAAAGAAGAGAACCTTGTTTTTAAGCTTCGTTTAACCCTCTGAACCTCAAAACCCACAAGAGGCTTAAAGGCATGTTATCTTTAAAAACTCATTACATTGGCACCAATTATCGGAGACAGAAACTGTAAACACAGGACGAAGCAACAGATTTTTAACTGTCCAACTACCCTTGAACTAATCATGCATGATGTGCAGTTCAATCAACAAAATTACCAAAATCATCTTTATTTGACTTGTTTCAATTTCTAAATAATGCTAAAATGAAACTGCACAAAATTTTGTATAAAACCGTAAATTCTCTGCTTCTCATCTTAAGCAAGAACCATGAGTGACTCAGCTGCAACCAAGAGTAACCTAAAAACATTCTCACACTGTTTGGCTGAACTGCAGGCTGTGTTTTAACAGAGCAGATAGGAGACAAATATAGAGACAATTTAAAAATTTAAGAAGTAAAATATTGAGCCACTATTTTTTCCAGTAGTGGTAACACCTGTGATGTGTTGATTCCAGCTTTTTGTGTTTTCTCTTACTATAACTTTCTTATGCTGCACAAAAGACATTTTTGATTTCTCTGTATTTTTAGCCATGGTTGTGCTGTTTCCATCGAGGTGCAGGACTTTGCATTGCAGTAAAAAAATGATCCCTCAGTGACATAAAATGTGACCGGCACAAAAATGGACAGAAACTGGTTGGAGATCAGAGGTTTAATGTGACCAAACACCAAGCAATTAATGACTACAGACTAAAGCTGAAAGATTTTGTTATCTTTGGAAAGCTCCAGGCTAGCGGTTTCCCAGTTTCAATTCTCTATGCCAAGCTAAGCTAATCGTCTCCCGTCTGTTGCTTCGTATTGAAAGCACAGAGGAGAGTGGTGCGGTTCTTTTCATCAAACTTTCTGTAAGAAGCAACAGTGTAACTTCAACCGTGTTTCTGAAAATCATACTTGGTTATAACTCTAGCAGCAGAGTGGGCACCAAACCTTTGATCACTCAGGTAAAAGTAGGGGATAAAAGGATCCTCCATTCTCCTTCCCTCTTGGTTTCCATGGAGACAACACCCACAGTGCCTTCAACCTTAATGCAAGTCTGCATCTCAGCAGATACTCTCCTTCACTCATAATGTTCTTTCACTCCTATATGCTCATTTTCCTCAGATATACACAAATAAAATTCACATCCCTTCCCACAGGATTTCATCTTACATCTCAGCTCATCTTCTCGTTTTGACCCCATCAGTCTCCATCATGCTTCGGTAGCATTGGGTCCTCCCTCTGCAGCACAGATGACGAGTTTCCCATGGGTCCCTCAACAGCAGCCTTTTCACAGACAGAGGAAGAGTTCATTATCGGCGGCCTAACTCAGCTAACAATGTGCTTTATGAGAAACATTTGCTCAGAGACGCACACTCGCAAACACACACACACACACACACACACACACACCCACACACACACAAGCGGATGTATCGAACACATGCACACACACACACTCACTCACACACAGTCGGCCTAATAGCAACAGGCCTCCATTGTTGCCGTCATATTAAAAACACACAGTCATAACGACGTTAACGGAGCAGTGTGGCGCGCCTGGTTCTCATTTCCACCACACACACACACTCACACGCAGACACACAGACGTACACAGCCAATTTAAAGCGCTCAGTTCAGATCCACTCGTGCGGAGCAGTGGAAGCTAGCAGGCTAATGGCAGTCAGTCTGTGGTTAGCGCTGCTTTAAATACGCAGAAGCTCGGTGTGTGAGGCGACATGATGCCAAGGCCTCTGTCTCCACTGGTGACATGTGTCAGACTCGCCCGCCACATGTCAGGAACAGTTTATGGAAACGCTGCAGATGGTTTTTAGGTTTTTAAAGGTGCAACACGAGCACTGCTGTTTACAAGAGCATCATCTCGCCCACAACAGCAAACATGAACAGAGTTATGATACAGTAAATAGCCCTGTGTTTGTCCACAGCTAAATGAGAAGTTGTAAATTTGACAGTTTTGTTTTTCTAGCCTCCAGTGTGTTTGAATAAGGCTTCCCTTTTAATGAAGTAAATTTGCTTTGTAAATTAGATTAGAACAGCATAATGATCCAATAAACATCAAGAATAATTAAATAAGATGAAATAATGTAAGTGTAACACTTTATTTTAGTGGATTTTGTTTAAAAATGAAAACATTCTTTTTAACTAATTTACAAACCCACTTTTTCACCCTAAGATGCTCTTATTTTTCAACAAATTAATAAAAAATCTCATCCCTTTCCTGCAGGTGCTCCACTAGAGTTGTTATTCTGATGAATGTATTGAAGGGTTTATAAATCATTTTATGATATTTTGCTAATGAATTTTGAGTTATTTGTTCTAAAAACGTTACAAGAAGATATTGCAAGATTCTTCTAATGTTTTCTGTGGGTTTTTTAAAATTTTTTTTAGTTCCAAGAATTTTTTTAAAGGTAGAATAACGTTCTCTGAATACATTCTAAAAAAGCTTAAGAATATGTGGTGATTATGCTCCGACATTCTTAAAACATTTTCTGCACTGAGAATGTTAATCCTTTGTTATCATGTCAGAAGCACGATAAGTAAGTAAGATAAGTAAGAATTTGTGAGAAAGTTTTATAGAAATATATTCTATCATTTGTTGTCCTTAAAACATCCTCAGAATATTGCAGGCAAAGTAGTCGACCTTTATACTTTTAACATCCAAGCAGATTCTGGATGTTTTTTTTTGTCACTGTGAGCTCATTTATCACTGCAACATTAAGTCCTTCACTTCTATGGAAACAGCCCAGCCATGGCTAGATGGAGAGAGAACTCAAAAGCCTTTTCTGTGTAGTGTGATGCAGTTATATTGCCATAAATCAGAAAAAGAAGTGTTGAATTTCTGAATTCAACATGTACATTTTTCATTTTACTAGAAAAAATGGTGACTGTTCGTACATACTATTGATATTTTACTGCTTATATTTGTAATTTGCTTTGTAAACACTGCCTGCAGTTCAGCTTAATTCAATGAAAAGTCCCTGAATTTTTGTCGTGATTTTTGATCACATTAGAGTCAATAATGGGTTCTCAGTTGTGTCAAGGAACGCAGAATTATTTGTTTATATAGAATCTGATTAGAGCAAATGTTTCATTTTTGGCACTTTTTCCTAAAATAAGAGATGCAGAATGACATGATTTCAATGAAATATCACATTTTAAAGCTCAGATTTTGTTCAGCTTCTGAGCTGCACTTCACAGATGAGCCCTTCAAGGACCGTTGGAACACTGACTATCTGCCAGTTCTTTCTGTTTTACAGACAAACTTGGCAGGTTTCGGTCAAGCAGAGGGGTTATTATAATCCATTTATATAAAACTTTGTGACATCGGAGGCCTCAAAAACAACTTGCAAACAACTTTCAACATTTCTTTAAGAATGTTCTCCCTTTGTTATCATGTGGCCATAACAGCCTTAAAACAGCTTCTGAATGCTGCAGTTAAAATGGTGTGTATTAGTTAACTTTTAACCATGTAAGAACTTTATTTGAACACTATATTTTCTTAAAAACATTTTAAAACTTGTAGGTAATATTAGCCAATGTTAGAGGAACATTTCTTGCTAACTGGCTTATCTCAGTATGCTTCATATTATTTTTCCAGTTTTACATCTATTTGCATGAATGTAATATGATGCATTTGTGAGAAGTTTATGAACTGTTCATACTGTTGGTTCGTTTATTTCTTGCCCACCAGGTACCAACTGCCAGTGTGACCATTGAGGGAGCCTCAGCCCTAAACAGGGTCCGCTGGTCGTCGGGAGGGAAGGAGGTGGCTGTGGGCGACTCTGAGGGCCGAGTCTGGATCTACGATACAGGAGAGGTACACAATATAACTTCCAGTTGGCCACACAGTGCGTTTAATGTAGAGCAGGAATTTTAAAACAATATTTGAGGCACCTGAAAAAAAGTGGAGTGGCCGCGCTTTGCTTTCAGGTGTTGGCTAATGATTACAGAATAATAACTGTGACATTTTACACACCGTTACACTCCGGCGTTCCACATGCGATGTTAATATTTTGGCAGCCTGCTCTGTTTTAAAAATAATCTGCTGAGTACATTGTTGTTGGATTCACTTTGAGGGCTGTGATGCATGAAGCCGGTGGTTCTCGTGGGTTTAGTTTTCAAACAATCAAGATTTAATTACACCCTAGGTGCCAAAAGCATGAGTGAACTACAATGACCAAAATTTATTGCACTGTTGCAATTAAGTTGTACTAGAGTAGAGTGAGAGATTTTAGTGCCTGAAATTGGAAAATGGAGCATCGGTGTCAGCTCATCAGTAATACCTCCGTCTCTCTTAATTCTACAAAAATACACTGTCATGTGGTGGAAATAATAATAATTATGTGTGTAATTGTGACTTTCTAGTTCTCCAGAGTACATACTGTGGTTTCTGTTGTGTTTTATGTATATTTGGTGCACTCATTTGGTTTAAAGACATGTACTGTAAGTTCTAAAACCTCTGCATGAAACACAACTGATCATTTTAGCTCTTCCAGTTCTGTGTGTTTACGCATCTGTCAGCATCGCCGTGGTTGTATGTTCGATTTATTTCCCCCTCTTTCTCCTTCTTGTCCCTGTAAAATGGCCTCCATGTGACTTTACCGTCACCACCCAGTATGTTCTCTCATGTTTGGAGGGCTCTGGTTAGAATCCCCATGTGAGGGCGCGTTAGCCTAGCCTCCCAGCTAATTTTAGCATCTTTTTGTTGTGTGGTGAGCTGGAGAGGCTTAGCTGAGCTGGAGGCCTCCATGCTGGGTTGATGGTAACGGAGTCATCAGTAAAAGTGAGCGGGGTTGAAAGGTTTTATGACTTTAGCGAGCTGTGTGTGTGTGTGTGTGTGCGTGCGTGCGTGCGTGCGTGCGTGCGTGCGTGCGTGCGTGCGTGCGTGCGTGCGTGTGTGTGTGTGTATGGGGTGGTTATGGGGGTATTTACTTCTCTACAAACTCTGCCATATAGCTAAAACTAAGAACAGCATGTTAAAAAAAAAAGTCGCCAGAAGTTTTAACGATATATGTGCAGTACTGGGACTGAAACTTTTCCAAGAAAGCAGAACACCAAATTCCATTTATTTCAGGTTTATGTTACTCTCAGGGATTAGGAGTGAATTTATTAGAACTCTACCAGCGTTGTTTTGTTGTGTATAGAAAGTCCAAGTCACCGGACCAGATCAGTGTCAGTGGTCTTACAACTGCTCCTTGACATGAAAATGTTAGGAAATGCTGTGCTTTTAAAGCCTGACATCATCCCACAGAGTTTCTTCGGCTAACCCTAACCCTCTGGTTGTTTTGTAAAATGCTGCTAATGCTGAAGTCACTCGGGCACCATATAAACGATGTTCTGCCTCCGTTGTGGCCAGCTCAGCTCTGTAGGGGGTGGGGGGTTCAAAATGGCCGCCTCCCTCTTCCTGGTTCCTGATTAATTACAGCCTGGCTCGACGAAGTGGTTGCAGACATCTTGGGTGGTGGCCACTCACTCTGACTCCCGCTGTGCACAACCGTAGTCAGTCTGACATCCTGTATTAGCCCTCTGGTCTCTGGAGTTTCTAACTGACTTTAAACTAACAGTGGAACTCCTGGGATTATAATTATATTGAACTGTCCATTGATCACGTTGATCCAGACTGATAGGACTCAGTAACTATTTGATGGATTGACAGTGTATTATGTAATGAGTCATTACTCCTCAGGTGATGAAATCTAAAATGATTTCTGTGATCCTCTGACTTTTCCTCTAGCGTCATTGTGAGGTTGTGTTTTTTAATGAAATGACTATTGCCATTAAATTCAGTGAACACATTCAGTGCTCCATAGGATGAATTCTAATCACTGCGGTGATCTCTGGCTTTTCATTTAGCGCCATCATCTAAATTTATGACCAAAAATCTGCTAAACTAAAAACATTCCTGCCAGCCTGAGCTCTACTTTATGTTACTAATTGAAGTCCATGGGATATATCTTGGCATACATTTTTATTAAAAGTAAAAAAACAAAAAAACTAGTGTTTTTATATTCTTTATGATCATGTCTTTACAAATTCCATAACTATTTATTATGGAAACAATCACCTATTAATAAAAAATGACTGGATATCACTAAGATGTCAACTAAATAACCGTCCGAATTTAATAACAACCGCCTTCTAATTAGCTAAACAATAATAAAATGAGCTTATTCAAAAATAGTTTTGATTTTGTTCTTTTTATTAAGTTGATATAATCATGACAGATATTTCTTTTTTGGCAATATAACAAATTTTATATGGAAAAATAAATTGTATCTGTCTGAAAAATCCCTTTCAACTAAGTTCCGCATTACAAAAAAAACTCTCAAGGAAGTGTGTTAATTCCAGATCACATGACCTGCTCCACATGATCCAATATCACATATATCCAATATCTCCATAAATAAGTTTCAATTTCAATTTTACTCAGTTGTATATAAAATATTTAGAAGAATCTTTCACTAAAAATGCCATGTGGTGTTTGGTTATAGGCGGCCATGTTGATTTTAGGCCTGAAAACAGCAAAAATGTCAACTATGTGACAAAAGTCCCGCAATTATATATTGACCCTAACAGTGAAAATGGTAACTATTATACCTGTTAAACATCAGTGTGTGTTCGTTTTGTCACTGAGAATGTTTGTGTGCTTTTCAAAACTAGCTGCTGTAGAGTTTTACACCCAACTGTCCTGTACATGACGGCTCTGATGCTGACTTTCTGTGAGGCTGCATATCCGCAGACTTTCCTGAAGAACTTACCCATAGTTCATAGTGACGTATAAACGTGGCTGTCCTGGCCCACAAAATGTCCACAAATCAAACAGGGTTGGTGCAGGAAAGAAATCCACCAAGAGTTTTATCTGTAAGTGACGACATCTGTTTATGGTTATTAATTGCATGTTTGCCGAGTTAGTTGTTTATATTTTAAGGCGCACACCTTCAAAAGATGTTCATATGTGTGAACACTGTAATATCACTAACTAACTGATCAGCTGATCAAACTATGAATGAAATACAGGTCAAAATGTAGTTGTTTTTGTTGTTTTCAACTGCAGTCGAGTGTTTCCAGGCAAAGTGTGCTGTTACGATGATTTGGTTTCCCATTACGGAGGCTTTGTTATTATCCCATGATATGGCACATTTATGTTGATGCTGATGTTAAACGGAGAAGACTACTGCTTGATGAGGACATTAACCCTCCTGTTGTCCTCATTTACGGGCACCAAAAAATATTGTTTCCTTGTCTGAAAAAATCCAAAAATTCAGCAAAAAATTCCCATTCAGGAAGAAAATTCCAATAATTCCTTAAAAGTTTCCTGTAAAAGTTTTATTTAAAAAAATCCCCCAAATTTGGCAAGAAAATTCTTGTATATATCTTTCAAAAAATGAGCAAAAATCTTCCAAAACAATCCTAAAAATATCTAAAGTGATTACATATATATCAGTAAAACTTCTAATATTTTCTTTAAGAACATTCACAAAAAATCAACCAAAATCCAGCGAGAAACATTTTTAACATTTCTTTTTTCCACCAAAAAATGTGCAGATTTCCCAAAAATGTTGAAAATGTGGACATCAGAAGTTTCACTGTGAAAATTTTTATTTTTTTTCCCCACATTTTCAAACGTTAAAATCTGACCCGCAGGACAACACTAGGGTTAAGAAGGCAGAAAAATGGCACTTCTTGTTCTCTTTGAATTAAACCAATAAGCATTTGTCTTCTCCAAGGTTAACCAATCAGCATTGAGATCTACGCAGCAGTTTTTCAGATCTGCTAAGAAGTACCAGCCTTGCAGTAGATACTTTTTTCTCCCCTGAAAACGAGCTTCTGTAACAGCATGCAAGATCCTGCAGCGTAAACCAGCCTATTGTCGGTGTGAATACAGCCTTAATGTTCTTGTTCTTTTTCACAGGGTTAGGGTTCGTTACAAACATCCAGATGTGTTGATCCCTTATTTAACATCATGCCCTTGTGTTTCTGATGATTCCTCCAGCTTTCGGTGACCCACACTGACGACTGGGCGCGTTTCGCTCGGACCCTGGTGGAGATTCGTGCCAACCGGGCGGACGGTGAGGAGGAGGGGCCTATGGAGCTGGCTTCATAGAAAAGGACTCCAAAACCAAAGTGGAGGGAAGTGCTTTTATTGGTGTCACTGTAGCATGTGCTCCTCACTCAGTTTCATTTTAGTTCTCCACCTTTTATCCACATGTTCCTGTCTGCTGCGAACAAAGCAACGCTTTTGTTGTGTTTTTGCATTTGCTCTCTTGTAAATGCAGACTGTCCATGAATGGGTAAAACAACTGATTTGTCCTCCCTTATTTATTTGTTTGATGACTTCAGGTGATGTGTTTCTTGCAACTCGTGAGCCTACGGTATATAAAGAGTGGCGGTCTTATAGCCTTATGAAGATATGTGTACTGTAACAATGCTTTGCACTACCGTAAAAATAAAGCAGGGTCCATAGACTAGTCATGTTTACAACGAGTCACGTTCACTTTATGTTGTGCTTCTTTTATCTGTATTTAAGCCTGCATGCGACACATTCCTAAAATATTCCTGATGCGGAAACATGGAGTTAATATGGTGACGTTATCACACGTGGGGCGTTGTTGCTGCTTTATGTCAGTGTTTCAGTCGGTATGTTGGAACCAAGCGTGGTTTTGGGCACTTTGTCTTCTGTTACTGAATGAGAGCTTCATGTATATTCTTTACTGAACTGTAACAAGAGGTATATTGTAATTCAGAGTGATGGCTGTTAAACCTGCTATGTTTACTATTAAAGCATAGCCAATGAACTGCTCTCCTGCTTTTTCTTCGTAGTGTTCAAAGAAGAAAAAAAACTGCAGCAGACATGAATGTTACTAATATAAGTTTGTCTTTACTCTCAGTACACATGTTGCTGCCATACGTACAGTAAGGCACGATTATTTCACACCATATGTAACTCCTACATTCTCTGTCCTGTATAAATTTAAATACTCAGACGTTACATACCGCAGAATTGCAGCGGTTTCTTTCAGATATCTACACATCTGCATACATTTAAACCTACAACCAAACATCTTACAACAGTAAACATTATGTACAATCAGAATGTTACAGTGTTTCTTTACATTCAAGTACTTTTTGGTCTTATTCATGTGGATACATTTGATCAAATCTACACACTGGAAAGAGCGACTCTGGATATAGGAAATGGCCATACAGATATGAAAATATGTCTCTGGATTGATCATACATATAGTAGTGCCACATTCATGATCTGTCTTTGTTCGCCAGCTATATGAGCATATGAATGATATGCTTTTGATTATAAAGCAACAAATGGAAGACACTGGAAAAAGCTGCAACAGTAAGTAGTCATTGATTGTATTATTTCAAATGAAAAACAGCAAGTTAAAGTGTATTTCTACAAGCCCTTCTGCTGCCTTTTGTCTATATATTGTATGAAAAACAAAACTAATATAATAGAACTATCAGTCAAATGTAAGACAAAAACTGCGTGAAGAATATATAGACTACATACAATAAATAGAGAGAAAAGAGTAACTTTAAATAAATAACTTGAAGTGCTATACAAACAGGGTGGACTAGTGGATGTCTCTTGGTGCTTTAATACATGGAAAATACTTAAACCCTGTCTTTGACTTACCCCCCACTCATGGAGGCTCAGGGGGTGCCTCCACTGGAGGGGGCCGCCGTCGCCACCGTGTAGCGTGGGAGATGGAGTCCAAACTTGCTCTCGATGCCAGCGAATGTGGCCACGGCCAACCTGAAGCCTCCGATGTGGTCGGGGTTGGGCGCCGGCAGGCTGATCCGAGACTTGGGGGTGGGCTCCGAGCCAGCCGGCTTTCTGTGGCGTGTGGAGAGACAGAGACAGAGAGAGAGGGAGAGAAAGGAGAGAAGGAGGAGGAAGCAGGAGGGAGGTGAAAGGCGATAGGAAAAGGTGGAACAACATAAAGGCGGTGCAAACTGTAGACAGGCAGGAGTTTCATTATCACCATCATCGAATCTTAAATTAATATTATCGTATCGAACCGCAGAAATAAACATCATTATAGAGAATCAAAAGTGGAACAGTTCAACATTTCTCCCTGAGAGGCGAGCTGAATCAAATCCCTCACGCTGAGCTTTGTGATTGGCTGCCAACACAGACAGCAAAGGAGCACAGATCAGCTCGGTCCAAACCGCACTGAATATTCACTGGATCTGCACTTCATTTTGTGTCACAGGGTCTTTAGGAGAGATGGGTGCTACACGGAAAAGTAACTATCCATCTGACACATGCATGCATGTGCATCACTCTCAGCTGCCCGTTAGAAGAAGCAACCAGCTCTATTCCCCACTGGACCTTTTTAGCTTCAGAAAAGGAGTGAATTATTCCTGACAGTGACCTATTTTGAGCGAGAAAATGAGCTTGTTTCAATCCCAAAAGTGGGGAAAGTACATGTACAAGTCAAATGGGTGCTGTCTGCCCTGATCACGGTGCGATAAAACTCTCGAGTTCATGAAAATTGTCACATCCAGAGTTCTGAGTGATGGCTTCAGTCTGTCGGCTAATGTGCATGGAATTTATTTTTGGTCGTGTGGCATTCTTCTCCCCGGTAGAGGAGGGAGGACTCAGAACACTACTGTATGATGAAATTATGCCTATTCTTCAAAGATGAGGTCTCTGATAAGAGGGATGAACTAGCTGCGGTAGTGTGTCTTTAACAAAAAAAAAATCCTGCATCTTTTCATTTTTTACTGTTTTAGTGTTAGAGGAATTTAAAGGAGGTTGAAAGAGGCGACTGAGCCTATGTGAAGACAGCAAAGAGACACTTACTGTCCTCCAAAGTCGATGTAGAACCAGCGCTGCAGAAGCTCGTAGGTCACCAGGGTCACTCCAAACTGAGGTGAGGACCGAAACACTCGAGCTGGAACACATGAGACCGTTGAAATGTACACTAACAAGTGGATCAGCAAGGTTTGGTTTCAGAAGTGAGAGGCACACAAGAAAGTCTAAGCTTCTTCGACAACAGCTAAGAAGCCAATGAAACAAAGGCTGTAAATGTGCAGCAAATCCGCCACAAGATTAAACCAGATCAGAGCATCTCCAAATCAGTAGATCTTGAGGGTGCTCCCAGTATGCAGAGGTTAGTGACTACCAAAAGTGGTCATAGAAGAATATCCAGTGAGCAAGTAACAGTCTACTAAATCTTACTGACACTTGATACTCAATTCCACAGCAAAGTTACTGTAGCACAAGATGCTGAAACTTTAATGTTGGCTGAAACACAAAGGTCATACTAAGCAAACTTCCAGAACTTAAAGGATGTGCTGCCAACATCTTGTGTCTGATTCCACAGGACACCTTTAGAGGTCTGAGGAGTCCAAACCTCCAAAGATCAGAGCTGTTTGGCGGCACAAGAAGACCTACACGATGTTAGACAAGTGGTTATAATGTGGTAGATGATTGGTGTACATAAATATAACATAAAATGATTCAATTGGTTGTCATGTTCTCCACACATATACCTAGATAATACATATTTGTGATGCCATGTCAAATGTTTGGTGAATCCCACGAGATTACAAACTGGTTTTTATCAAACATTTAAAATAGACATATATAACATCTATCATCTCAAAAAAAAAATAAAATAAAAACTATGCAGAAGAAATACCACAGGCCAGAAATTTATCCGGATAAAAGGCTTTTTTTTTTTATCAAGTAAGTGGCAAATTGAAGTGATCAACTCGGTCTTCATCCATATTTACAAAATCAATTGTTATCTTACTAAACAAAGTATCCAAGGATTTCTTTTTTTTTTAAATAGACAAAAGAGAAAATGTAACTCATTTTCTAGATGAAAATATATACCAGATCTGCTTTTCTTCCTCCATGATAGCTTTAAATAAAAAATGTTTCTTCACCAGGAAGATGTGAAGAAGAGCTGTGGAAGCTTTTTTAAAGCCCTGGTGAGTCTGCAGTCATTTTCTCAAGCTAGATATCAACCTCCAGTGATTTACTTTACTACCTAAGAGCTGAAACACTGGGGCAAAAAAAAAGGTGTGCAAAGGAGCCGCTGCTGCTTCTAAAGCTTTGTCTTGTGAGGATGCATAATAGTTGAAGAAAACAACCAGATGAACATGTATTTACATTTTTTGTCATTTACATTTTGGAACCTTGACAGCAAGAGCAAACATCAGACTGTGTTGGTGTCTGCAGTATTTTTATCATATGAATGTACCTCCAGCTCCTTTCCAAAAAGCGCGGGGCCCCTCTTCTCTGAGAATCTTCCAGAAGCAGTCCACCAGGCCGCTGTAGGTGGTCTGGCCTGCACGCGCCGCCACCTGTAGCCTGGTCTTGATCACGTCCGCTGGGGTCACCAGGGAGGCCGCTGGCATCCCTGTGGGAAGAATACAAGAGCCGTTCAGTTGTGCGATGCATTTTTTTTTTTTTTTGTTAAACAGTCGGATGTGTTTGGTTGGAAATAGAACACAAACTTAAAATCAGCCCCAAACAAATGAGATGATTTGTAGAAAGCAGCCATCAGCGATCTGCATCGAATAGAGTGGGTTTAGCACTCTTTGTTCCCTCTTTTAAAAACACGTCATGTTGGATCTTGACCATCCTGCAGTAAGTCAGCCGCCGCGTATATACACTATGCACAAGTGGGGGCCAGTTCCTATCACTTCACCAATCCGGGCCATTATTTAATCTGTACCTTTTTTCTTCCTTTCCCCTCTCTCCCACTTTTCTTAGAGCTGTTTGAAAGGGGCCAGACAATGGACGGTAATGAGAGCAATGCACACTGTGGCCCGTGTGCCGGTGAGAGTGACTGGCTGACTGAAGGGAGTGACTGCTAGTCCCCCACTACATCCACTTCAGCCATGAATGGGCCCAATCATTGATGGCTTGGTCATTACCATCAACTGGCCACTTGGCGATTTACTGTGACTTGTTGGTTTTTCGAACGGCCAAATGAGCCATTCAGTGAGCCTGATCAACTCAGCATCAGGCAGCAGACTGGCACCCGGCGAGACCGACCACCTGCACTGTGAACTGAGAGGAGAGGAGAGGTGGCATGGCTCAGTGGGCAGAGTGGCTGGAGGGTTGCAGGTTCGATCCCTGCCTGGAGTGGTCATGTAGAGGTGTCCCTGAGGAAGACAGGGAACCTGTAAGTGATTGTGGTTAGTGTCTTGCATGTATGAAGAGAAGAGAATCCAGGCTCTTATCTATTGGATACTCCACAGATGGATAGGAAGAGGAATTCAGAGATTTTGGAACGTGCCGGAGAAAAGAGCCCACAACTTCCGGGACTTAATGTCTTGGTGCCTTAAACCACAGAACACCTAGAGTGGTCTTGTAGAGTTCATTCTTTGATGGGTCAGAACTGTTCTGGTGGTATAGTTATATATAATATTTAGTCATATTAAAAAAGGCCCTGTGGAGCATTTCTCACACAATAGCTCCACATGCTGAAGGTGTTTCCTTTAGCAGAAGAAAAGCTACACAAATATTCTAGATCATTCATTGTCCATTTCACCTTATTAGCTTATAGTCTTCTCCGTTGTTGCTGTTTTATCTTGAAACCGGCAGCAGCCAAATGACTTATTTATAAACTGACTGTTTCAACTATACATGGCTAAAATGAAAACACCAGTTCGCCTGTCAGTAACAAAAGTGTCCTGTTGACCTGACACATGCTGACGTAAGAGATTTGTTCAAAATATTAGACATTACTGTCTGGAAGCCATTAGTATTGCTACTACGTTTCATGGCGATCTGGCCAGTAGTTGTCAGAATAATGACAAACAGTGAGACTAAACAACAAGCATATTCCTTTACACCCCTCAGCTCAGCCAAAAATTCCCTCACTCCGCTATTTCTCACATGAAGAGCTAATGCGAGTTAGAGATGGCCAACACTAAGTTCTTCACAAACCGGAGTAATGCCTAGCAAAATAATGCTGTGCAAACTGAGCGTGTAATTCAATTTCCTGTGCTGACTGTAAAATGTTAATTGCCAGAATGCTGCAATGGCTGATAAATATATGTGAAAGAGGGATGATAAATGTGTCGAAGTAATGAAAAAAATAAAGGAGTCATGAGGCTCTTTCCAGCCTGTGGGCCGTGGCTGCCAGTCTTGCGGTGGGAAACCGGAGTAAAAATGGAGGAGGGAGGCAGGATTTATGATTTTTCCGTGTTGTGCCGTGCCTCTGCGTCAAAAAGAGAGTGCCGCTGACATGCCTCTGAGGATTCAAAACAAATATTAAGTCTTTTATGCAAATGTTCTACAGCTTTTTAACTTGGCAGTCTAATCTGGTATTACAATCCCACTTCGGATAAATCATATTTTCATACTGTGGATAAAGTTGTTAAGTCATCAGTGAATGTTCTGCTCCTTCTGGTCTCCTTTTTCACCGTAATGATTGATCTACAGGACAGGACTGTTTACCCTGCAAAGTGAACATGCATGAAGAATGCAGAAACATGTTTGTGTATGTGTGCATGTACAGTATATTAGGACTGGAAAGCCTCTCTGCCGGCCTGGTTGGAAGGCATCTGAGGCGCTTCCCTGCAAGCTCAGCTCCAAAACCCCAGTCCCCAATCACTGAGCAGCGCTCTAATTAGCAGCTACCGCCATGGAGCCTGCGGTCAGAGGCTGCCTGGCTTCCAAACTCGGAGCTCTGCTACTGTTACTGAAGGCCTGCGGAGGTCTGAAGCAAGAGCAGAGTGAGACCTGCTCTCACACTTGGTTCAAAATGGGACCCGACCACTGTTCCCTCTAAAATGCGCGCGTGCGCAATTGCGCACTGCTGACACGGTCTCCACGCACAGAAAATCTGCGCTGCGCACAAAAAAAAAAAATCCAACTTTAATTGTAAATAAAATAAACACGTAATAATTCATTCTGTGCTATTTTTCAATGTGAGTCAGTGAGTGACTGGTGACTGGCTGCTGCAGCCAATGATGCGATTCACATACGTATTTACCATAGACTGTATATAATGGTATTTACGCAGCTAATCGTCAGGCGTCCTTATGTGCAGCCATCGTTGTTCTCATAGATATGAATGAGTAGATAGGACACGCCCCTTTGAGCTGCGTGCTACAGCGAGGCTAAGCTAGTGGGAGCAAAGTTTCAGTGCATTCCGTTGATGTAGACGGCGTGAAAACGGAAACAACAAGTATGCCGGCTCACTGTGCTGCATACAATTACACACTGCGTCGTACGATTGACACAAGGAAACTTGGAATGACTTTTCATAGGTAAGAATAGTTTTTGACTCTTTTTTCATTATGAAATCTTGTTGAGAGCTTCCAGTCTATGAGAGCTAACTAGTTAGCCACTAGCAAAACGCTAAGGCGAGCTAGCAGCTTGACAACCAAATACCAGACGATTACTAGCAGCTGTAGTATAGTTGTACAAGCAGTAGTAGTAATACTAAAAGTACAAGCAGCAGTAGTAGTATAAGCAGCTGTTAGAGTCGTAGAAGTAGTATCGGCATTTGTAATAGTATTACAAGTTGTAGTAGCAGTGCCAGTATCAGCAGCAGTAGTGTGTACTACTACTACTACTACTAGTAGTAGTCACATTACTATTACTACCACCAATACTACCAATAGTAGTTATAAAGCCTAACTCATGTATATCCAGATTACCATCTACGTTCTTCCTCCAAACCCATTTTATGATTGGGATTACAGGCAGTTCTTTAGGACTGCTCTCAAATAATTCAGATGTTACTAAACAAGGTTATAGTTATCAAATTAAATAGCTCTGGTCTCCAGTATATTGGCGAATTCGGTTCTTTGTACTTAATTTATTAGCATGATTTCTTTTTAATATGGTGTGTACAGACTTATTTACTTCTCTGTCTACTTTTCTTACTCCATGTAGGTTTCCCAGAGACTATGGGTTGAGGAGGAATTGGAAGTTTGTCGGCTTAGACCTGGTGTCATTCCATCAGTGTTAAACTTCCTGGCTCATCTTGGAAGAGCACGTGCCAGAAAGACCACGACCAAGCAGCCTTGAGATCTTAGACAGCATCTCCCTGAGGTGGGTGTCGACGGTGTTCACGGTCAGGTCTGTGGTAATCCCGTCAAAAAACTAAACAGAAAAAAATCTAGATTATAAATCAACATGTAACCAAAGCACTCTGTGTATAACGCCATAGTATAGGATGTAGTTCAGAAAACATCAAAGTATAGTATGCTTTACTCAAGAATAACATAGTATGGCCTGTAGTTCATAGTACAGCATGTTGGCAAGAAAACAAAACATGATTATTATGTGGTTCAAAAAGCGCAAAATGATAGGATGTTGCCTAAAATTGTCATGTATGATATGTGGTTCAAAAAATGTCATAGTGCAGTATATTGTCAAAATAGTATGTAATTCAAGAAAACATCAGAGTATAATATGTCATCTAAAAAATGCCATAGAATAATAATTTCATTGCACAAGTAAAAGTATAGTAACTGTTAAAACTGTTCAAATTTTTATATGTTGCTAGAAAAAACAAAAAAAAACTAAAACAAAAAAAAGTCACAGTAATATGTCAATTAAAAAAGCCTATAGTATAGTGTGTCGCCCAACAAACATCATAGTATAGCATGTCGCTCTAAAAACGTCACAGTATAGCCTTTAGTCCACAGCTGTCAGTAGGTGAGGAGCAACACAAAAACAGTCCAAACGCTGGTTTCTAGAGGGTTAGACGAGTATTTATTTGAAAGAGTAAGTTTACAACAACACAACATGTGAGGGGTTAAAAACAAATGGGTGTTAGTAAAATAAAAATAAACAGAACTAAAAGTGAACTTCATGTTGACATTGATGGGCATTCCAACCAGGAACAAAGTAAAAGATAATCAATACGAAAAAAAACTCTTCCTGTTCACCTCTTAAAACCCAAAAACACACCGCAGTAGCACCCTAAACTAAAACTACCAATGGGTTCCCTGTTTTCCTTTCTGAACAATTCAAAGGTCCCTCTCTATCTCCCCACACATCCACCAACCACTGGAACACATCTCCAAAGTTCTGCCGGGCCAGCTCAGCTTCCCCTCAGAAGAAGTGCGCCACCTGCCAGATGAAGGAGCCTTTTGAGAGGCAGCTGGCATCGTGATTGGACTGTACTTTGGTCTGTTCCAATCCAGCTTCAGCTCCAGAGACGGCAGGCGGGACGAGTCAACGGAGGCCGGGTGGACGAAGGCATGCAGCTGAGTACAATCCAGAAAACAACAGAGGAGGAGTGCAGCCCAGCCAGAACAACAGAGTAGCATCGTATGTCTCTTAGAAAACATCATAGTATAGCCTTTGGTATGAAAAAACGCCATCATATACATCGTATATTGTACAAATAACAAGTCAAAGGAAAGAGACATACATTGTAGAATTGTAGTAATTGTGGGCTGACTGATTTACTGATTATCAGTATTTTATTTTTTACTGATTTACGGTAATAAATACATTTAAAAATGGTGCTACTTTGGCTCTGAACCTTTATCTACCTGTGGTCGCTCTGTCTTCTGGAGTGATTTGATTGGTTATACGTCACGAATAAAACTCCTTTAACTTAACATCTGTAAACAAAACAAAAACGTATCAACAAAGTTTTCTGTTAGAGTTTGTGTTCTTCTAAGTTTAACTCCAAGATTTTAAATACTTTCATTTACTGCAAATGAATATCTACTCCAAATGTCTCACTAATAATCATTATCAGCCTTAAAAACCCACAAAACACCCCTCTATACTCGACCACACTTAGTACAGTCCGGTTCCCCCTTCTATAAATCTGCTTGGAATCTTCCACTTCCTGTTTGTCAAAGTGGCCTTCTACCTGGACAGGTTTTGTTGGAGCTCATGCAACAAACATTTTGGGTAACTGCACTTTAATATGGATGGATGACACTGAATTAGAGTCTGTTTTAATGAGACTGAGTTAAGATGTGTAGCTCTGTCATTAAATAGGAAATTATTTCTCAGAATTCACAGAGAAAAGTCTGAAATGTTTGCTAGGTTAGCGTCCCACATGTTCTTTGGCTCAGCTAAAGCTAACTCTCTCCAACTTCTGGATCTCTTGAGTTGCTTGTTGTTAAATTATCTTGCTGTAGGTGCTGAAGCTCAGAAAGTCTGAGATGTTTGTTCAAAATAAGCTCATTCTCAAGTCATGTCTGAACTGTCCTCTTTTGTTTTAACTTTCCTTAAACTTAAGAGTTAATGACAGAGCAGCACATCCAGACTCAGTCTCATTTATGTAGCGATTAAACTTCAGTGTCATTCATTGATGTTAAAGTGCAGTTTTTCAAATGTTTGTTGCACATGCTCCCGACCAAACCAGTCCAGGTGGAAGACGATGTGAAGAGAAAGCTCCAGAGGATGAATATCACACATTTACGTTGGAAATAAATGTCCTTTAATTTGACATTGTCATGCAAATGATGTTGAAATTTTTGAGTGTTTTGTTGATGTTGGTTTCTAAATGTTTTTTGACACTCGGCCCCAAAGATTAAAACCTTCTACGCCTCACAGGCTGCAACAATTCACACATTATCAACTATCTTTCTGACTAAACTAAGATAAAAAGTGAAAAACTGCCTGATTCCTGCATCATGAATGTAAATCTTTTTGGTTTTTATGACAGTAAACTGAATATATTTGGGTTTGACATTTTATAAACCAAAACAATGTATTACTGGAGAAAATGAGAGATTAATGGACAAAGAAAATGTGTTTTCCAACATATATGGCTGAATTACTCCAACATTACAAGATACATACAATTTTAATTCAATTTTATTTATATAATGCCAATTACAGGTCAAATTGTCTCAAGATGCTTTATTTTTATATTTTTTTGTCATATTTAAAATATGACAAAGTAAGAAAATTTAAACCTCTTGACTAATCCAATTATTTAGTTTATAAGAGACTAATTGACAATTCAAACTTTCTCCACTAAAACTAATAAACATGAGGTCAAATAGAAGGAACAGTTTTAAATACTGCAGTCCCACGACGACAAGAATAAAGTTTCTCAACAAAAACTAAATCTGCTGGTGGATTCCATGAAATTCCTAATAAAGGATAATAAAGTGTGATACTAAAGATTTGTGGTGCTAAAAATCTCCAAGTAAAGATATCAAGTTGAACATTGGATGGAGGTTGATAAAAGTTGATCTCCCTTCATTTCTGTGGAGCGACTCCATGGATTTCATGGATGGTGGTTAAAGACCTGCTCTTCTAGTGGTCCTTCTTCTAGTCGCTGTGAAAAGTCAGTCCATCCTGGCCGACTTCAACACCTCTTCATGACAACTTGTTCTGCCTCCGACCTGGTGGAAACTCAAGAAACTCGGGAAAACCCGTGGAGACTCGAAGAACTCGTCGAGACTCGAAGAACTCGTCGGGCGGGGGAAGATGTGGTGGGCGGTGGGGGAGGTGGGGGAGTAGAGGGGGGAAGGCCGCCACCCACATCCCCGCCTACTCTCCGCCCTGACTCCACCCTGGCTCCGCCCGTGTAGTCACTTGGAAACTACGATGACAAAGGGACGACGAAATTATGTCTTTTTATCTGATCTGTAGCTCAGTGAGTTAAGGATTTGCCTATGGAGCTGCAGGTCGCTGGTTCAAGACCAGACACTTCTTAAATTTTCTCAAATCCTGACAAAGACAAAGAAAGAAAAAGGCCGGTGGTGGGTCTCGAACCTACGACCCTCCGCTTCGTAGTCCTTCTTTTATCCCCCTGAGCTACTCGCTCAGATACTAATTCTTCTTTTTTTTGCGCATTTATCATCTATTTTTTGGCGTGTTCGAGTTTTTTTTTAACTCGAGTCTCGACTCGACCGTTTTTCTCAGGAGGCTGGACTTCAGCCTTTGTGCTGGAGGGTGGAACCCTCAATTCCAAGACTTTCCAAAGCCTCCAGACCTCCCGAGTCCTCAGGACCTGAGCTTTCACACAGTCTGAGGGCTGAAATTTTCTAAGTTCCACAGTAGTTCTCTGTTAGATTGAACTTTCAGACAGTCCAAGGACTGAAATCTTGTAAGTTCCTGAGTAGTTCTCTGTTAGTTTGAACCTTTCCACAGTCTGAGGACTGAAAACCTAAAAGTTCTTGAGCAGTTCTCTGTTACTTTGAACCTTCAGACAGTCTGAGGACTGAAGTTTTACAAGTTTCTCAGTACTTCTCTGTTAGTTTGAACTTTCTGGTTAATAGAAGCCTTAAAACTTGTGACCATGAGTCTTGATTTCACATTTAGACCATCCATCTGAGTTCTTCCCAGACCTTCACCTGTGGGTTTTTTAGAAATCCTCAACAAACTTTGATTCTTTTCACTGAACAGTAAAGTTGTGGAGATCAGAAGGTAACATTAGTTTGATCGATGCCTTCAACCTCTAGTAGACTTTATCTGGAAATCAGTTTTCTGAAATGAGTTCTTAGTAAATCTGTCCACAATCAAACCAAGAACATAGAAAGAGGAAATGTTTGAAGAAACAACTTGATGTTTTCATTTCAGACTAGAAAACACTTTAAGGTCTTTATCTGTTTTTGCTCTTTTGATCATTTTATTGTTTCTTCTGTTTAATTTGATCTTCTAAAGTTTAACTGGTGCCCTTTCAAAGGTTTTATCTTTAGTTTGATTCTTTTTAAATGTTTAGTTTTGCTCTTTTCTCACCTTTTATTCTGTTCTAATATCTGATCTGATTTCGAAATGTTTTGTCTTTTTACTGTTTAATTGTTGTTTTTTCAAATGTTTTATCGGCTTGTTTGAAAAATTTCCTTTTCTTTCCCAATGTTTAATTTTTCGATTAAATCTTTAAGGTTTTTCTTTTTAAATGTTTTACCACCTTTTAATGTTTAATTTTCTTATTTAATGCTTCATTGTATTTTCTGTTTAATTCCTTTTTAAAGTTTTATTGTCTTTAAGATTTAATTTTCTAATTAAACATTTAGTTTTTTAATTAAATGTTTTGACTTTTAAAGGTTTAATAATCTAATGAAATGTTTTGTATTTTTCTAAATGTGTAATATTCTTGTTTAATTGTATTTTTTAAATGTTTAATTATCTAAAATATTTCATCTTTAATGTTCAATATTTTTGTTTAAAAATTCTTGTTTAATTTCATAATTACATGCTTTGTATCTTCCGTTAAATTATCTAATTAAATATTTGGCTAATATAATTTAATTGTATTTAATATTTAATTTTCTTTTTAAAAGTTTTATTATATTAAATGTTTTTTTCCTTTGATTTGCTTTTTTTTTTACTGTAGTTTATTTCTTTAATCTTTTTTTTCTGTCAAGATTTTAACCCCAACCTTAAAAATGAAACAAACCCTTAAATCACAATGAAAATACTTCTGTTGTCACAATCACGAGTTAGTCAGTTATTCAGTTTATCAAGCTTTATTTGTTTAGCACCTTTCACACAGATTACAAAACTAAACAAGCAAAGAGAAAAAACTATGCTTAAAGTATGAGTAAAACTCAAAAACAAACAAAAAAACATCGTAATAAAATATGTTGTGTCCAGGGGATGGAGGGAGTTTATTGAAGTCTTCTTGGGCTCACATGGGAAATCATTTAAAATATAAACTTGATATTCAGTCTAAGGAAACTGCAGAGCAACAGAAGAACCAACAATATCTCCTGTTTTCTCCTTTAATGAGTCGATTCTTGTGCTTTCAGACCAAAGAACTACAGACTCTTCACAACCTGCTCAAACTCTTGGTACAGGACCTCACCACACGGGTCAAGAAGGTTTCCATCTCATTTCTACTCTGAAGCTCACCTTCTCCTGCTCAAACTGCTGACAAATGTTTCTGCTGCTCTAAAGTCTGGTCTCCAGAACTTCCTAAAAACTCTCAAAGTCTCTTCTGCTGCAGGTTGCTTTGTAGAACTGTTGCAGAAAACCTCACTAAACCACATGGAGGGGCCTCAAGATAGTCGTCCAAATGAAACCGTACAAAAACCAAACTAGCACAACCCAAACACTAAAGTCTCCTGCAGCCTACCAGAGAACCTCTGAGAACAGAGAATCAGGACAGGAACTCTTACCTTCTGGACAACCAACGTTGGTTCACAAACAGGAATACAGAATGTGTCTGACCAAAAACCTCTGAAGACTCACTACAGGCAAGATAAAGACACAACTCAGCTGGACCAAATCTACTCATCACTGCACACATTAGGACCATGTGCTAACTGTGGCTAAAGAACCACCTTTACCAAGACAACTATCCAGTACAAAGCCATAAAACACACCAAGAAACACATTAAAGATGATTTTACTGCTGGAAGCTGCAAGCCAACGTCTAAAGAACTAACTAAAGCAATAGAGCCAAACCCAGTTCAGTGGTGAAGAGAAGCAGAGGAAATGTTTGTCTGCAGCTAAATAAAGCAGGAAGACACTGAGCTGCTCAGGTGTTCCTGATAACACCAAGCAGCCACCTGGACAGCCAATAGGAACACAGCTTACTGGAAGTCCAGAGGGCTGGGTTAGTGAAGGAAATTTAAGGAAATTTAATTTAAAGTTGAAGCAGAAAGTTAACAAAGAAAGTTGAAAACTACCTTCTGATACCTGAAATCTCTGAGTTTTCACACAAAGAACACCTGAACATGTCAAACTGGTTCCATAGTAGAACCATCATTGTAAAAACATCATAGTATGGTGTGTTGCTCAAAAAACATTATGACCCGGCTGTCAGGGGACAAACATGTAAGAAACATGAGAACAGAGAGAACCCAACCAGTAGGTCACAGTTTATCATCCCCCAGTCATCTCCTGAAGTCCATATGGTGAGAGACATCAGTATCTGGTTGTTAATTTACCAGAGGATGCTTATAATCATGCTGATGTGGTCATAGACTCTAGAGTATTTCAGTGACTCAATAAATGCTTAAGTTGTTTAGTATTTTTAATGCCTTTTAGTTTTTAATAAACGTTTATATAATAGCCAATATGTAATCAATAAATGGCCTTTGCCTATCTAAAGAAAAACTCAGAACTCTGAAATGCTAACAGCAATACATTAACTGTTTTAAGAATTACATTTAAATGAAAAAAATGTCTGTAGAGAATTTCTTTGTCCAGTATTCTGCATTCAGTTGTTTATGTTTTTGCGGGATACAGTATTGCACACTGGTTGCTCATTACATTTTATTTCATTAGTATGGTTTCACTGTTTAAAATGATGGCACTTCTGTTCAGGCAGAACCTGTGATCATAAAACAATACAAAATTCTTAGTTTCGTGTTAATAAAGCACTTAAAGCTTTAAGTTTGGCTAAATGCTTTTTTCAAAATTAAATATATCACTCCTTAGGTGGTAGTGGCCCCAAGTTCAGTAAAGTTGGAAAGATATTCACAGAGTTGGACTTCCAGCATCAATAACTCATTAGATATAGGTTGTCAAAACATAAACGGTGCCTCTTTCCCATTGTTGCAAGGCAGACAATGTGCTACAAGCCCAGTTTTATCAAAAGTAGCTGTCTTTCAAGCTACAGGAATAACATTGGTGTCTATGGAGTGAACAGGGTCCGTCTGCAATTTGCAAAACCGCTGCAACAGTCAAGAGAGACAAATATTCAATAACTTCACTCTTATACATTGTAGTGTCACTAAAATCACTGCAGCCTTCAACTGGCTCCTGTTGACAAAGTGTTTTAACAGAAATGTAAATGCTGTAATTTGATTCTTTTAATGAACCATGTAACTTGAATGGATGTGATGCTGGTGTGACCACAGTGCACACGTCTGATGTTGCTCACAGTGGTCCAAGGGACGCTCAGGGAGTTTGTGTGTTTGCTCAGACTCATGAAACATTAGAGGGAACATTGGACCCGACCAAAGATTTCATTTCATGAATGTCAAGACTCTACATGTTGCATCAGGAGCTGGAGCTGTTTGCCTTTCTGCCTCACTTGGAATGATCAGACACTTTCAAAGCCAGAACAGTGTTTTTCAAGTTATGGACAAACACTACAAGGCTAAGCTTTTAAAATTCAAAACCACATTAAACTTACCATTATGAGACTCGTTGACTAACAGTAATGACAGAAAAGAAAAGGTTACACAGGTTTTTAGTGATGAAAGGCTGTAAAGAGATTTTAGTGATGTAGTTTAAAATATTTTGGAAAGTCTAATAAGAGGTGATCCCGCAGTGCAAAACTACTTTAAAGCATCTGTAATCAATATTTATAGGAAACAATGAATTGCAGGACTTGCACGTAAAATGGGTCACTCATAGCAAAGAACCCGCAAAGAACAAATCTAGTAACTCTGCAGTGTTCTTGGGTCTTTCAGCTCATTTGGGTTTTCCAAACTGAAGCTGTTTGCTTTTATTACACTAATCGGTGTTGTTTTAGCTGCAGCAGGCAGATGTTGTCAGTACAAAAGCCCTAAAAACCCAGTGTACACAAACAAACATATGCCCAGGACCAAACAGCAGACAAACAAAAGTTAACGGCTACGAGGAAAGGCTCGACTAATATTTCCCAGAAGGTCAGAATGCAAAACCCCAAACGAATGACCATGTTGCTCTGTATCTGCTGTAGGTGTAAAAACTAGTACGTCATCGATAGCAGGTGACCAACAAAATCTGTTACTGCAATTTCATGTCTTCACAGGGACATGGGTGTCTTCATCTGTCCTGTGCATTCATATATTTGTATTTAAATAAGGACTCTCTGATTCTGGAGAAAGACTTAGGTTAGCTAGTAGCCAGCGAGTAAGCATAGTCAGATAATTAGCTTGTGACACATTTACCTTATCTTTCTCCTTGTCCTGCACAAGAGCTTAAATGTGCACAGGACATTCTGGAATAGTGTTGTGTAGATTGGCTGAGCCACTTTGTCTCCCATCTACAGAGACAGAGGTGTCTACCAACAACACATACTTTTCAATGCACACAGACAACAGATAATTAACGGACCTTGAAGAGATATTCTCTGAATTTGACAGAAAGTGTATTTGAATAGAATCTCATACTCCACCTTTAATGGAGAGGAGAATATCTCTCCATCAACTCCTCCCTTGATGCACAGAAATGGAAGGAATGTCTACTGACTTATTTGGATTCAGCAGCTCCAAAGAAGCATATGACTCATTCAGAGTACTAAAACAAGAAATGCTTATTTGCTGTATTTACAGAGCAAACAAGCAGGCAAATTTCAAATTCCTCATTTCATTATTCTTATGTACATATACAGTGTGGTCAGAAAGCACAAATAAGTGCTTTGAATTTCAATCTAAGGCTCCTGCAGGTACACTTCTTGCAAAAACCGCTTTGTTTTCTAATGTTATCTGGAAACTACTTCTAGCCTCTAAACTTGACACTAGTCCATCAATTCCTTTTATACTGAAATATCAAGGCTGGGATGGAAGTACTTTACCTGCCAGAGCTCCAGCAAACAGCATCTTGGCTGGCCCTATCCTTCCGTCCTCCTCAGTGAGGTAAGCCTTGGTGTGGGCGTAGCAAGGGAAGTAGATAGCTGAGAAGGGGATGTCCCGCAGAAAACAAGCCTTGGAGCCCTGAAAAGCGAGTCAGAGGGAATAGAGACACTTTAAGTCACAATACTGGATTAAAAGTTGAGCATTCAGCAAGAGAAAACAAAGAGCAGTCTAAACAAAAAGGGGAGCAAAGGAAGAGTGATGGGGCTCAGGAGATTCAAACCTTGATTTCTGACTGGAGTCTGTAAAGACAGATTGTTACTTCTTAGCCACAAAATGAAACTCTGTATTCAAGCATCAACTGATGTCACTGCCAATAAAACTGCTTCCAAAAGACTCCTGGAACTCTTGAGGCAAAATGAAATATTGACCACAACATGACAGATAAATCATGTCTCTCCATATGCAGACAGTCTGTGTCCTCAGCAGCAGGTGAGGGGGGCGGCTCCGACAGCAAAGCTATCAAATAAAAAAGAGGGAAAAGCAAAGAAAGACAGACTGGCTGACGAAGATGGCTTCTTGTCTGCCACTGTAAACAACACTATATCATCAAGCCTATAGAGTTCCCTGCTGTATTTCAAACCTGTTGGCCCACTGCCACCTTTTTGACACAGCAACTACAATCAACAGAAGGCGTTTAAAGAGCTGGGCAGAGTCTCCATGTTTTGGACAGACTTCATTTAACTCCTTTGGGATAATCCTTTGGTTCCTTCACACACACACACACACACACACACACACACACACACACACACATACACAGACACACACAC
The DNA here is from genome assembly GCF_022539595.1 of Amphiprion ocellaris. NCBI lineage: Eukaryota > Metazoa > Chordata > Actinopteri > Pomacentridae > Amphiprion > Amphiprion ocellaris. The sequence goes on from NC_072780.1 coordinate 12,169,656, forward strand.
TGAGGATTGGCAGATACCTAGGCTATCTCTTTCCCTCTCTTTCCTCTGGCACTTCTTGTCTGCCTGTCTCTCCTGGCTGGGGCCCGAGCGGCTGCTGAAAGCTTGGAGATTCTATCGAGGCAGGACAGACAAGAAGTGTCACAGGGACTGGAACTAGAAGCTTTAATATCAGGGTAATGCTGTTGAGTTGGGTAACACACTGGCAGAGCTGAGGCAGAGAGCAGCACATGTATATATATATATATATAAATCTCGATAAATCCTTATTTAAACAAAACTCAAATCTGCAATGTTCAGCATAACTAAACGTACATGCAGCCATTTTTAGAAACATGAAACATCTCTGGGTCCCTACAGTGACAGCTTTCCCCCACTAATGAATGGTGGCGCTAGAGTGTCAGCCACCCTACCGAACGGTAGCTCCAGCAGAGGGTGAGCGTCAGGATAATTACCCTGACAAAGGCAGCTCTGTGCCTGGGTGCAGCCCCTCCGGAGCCAGCCCGTCTGGGGCTTGCAGGCTGGAGCTCGTCTCCTCCCCACCTCCCCTCCACCACCGCCGCTACTGCTTTCTCAATGCACTTTGTCTCCTCTCTATGCACCAGGAGACGAAGGGAATCAAGTATGTGCATGAGCATGGACACATTCACCTCCATGCATATTGGCAACGTAGTGTTCAGCAGTATGTCTACAGACAGGTGAATGGAGACGGTAGCTATGTGGACAAACACTCCAACACAGTCATAAATCACCAGGAGTGAGCACACAAACACAGCAACAGGTTGGCAGGTAGATCGAGACAAGAGGAGACTCCTCACTCTTTTACAGCCTTGTTAAGTGAACCGAAAAGTTTTACATCCAAGTTGTCTGTGCTGACAGGTGGTCACATCAGCAGACCAAGGGACACTCAAACGTGGAAAAACTGGGCCCTCTTAACACCTGGCATTACATGCAACTTGGCTAATCCAATCACAGGTTCACAGCCCAAAGTACTGGTGTGAATGCACCCAAGATGCACAGAGATCAGATCTGGAGATGGTCTGGGTCGCGTATGGTTGCATTCTTTTAGCACTGTGTCCTGAACCACAGTGAGAGACCTCTGACGTATTCTGTGTAAGCGGTACTTGCTACATGCCAACAGTGTCATAATAAAGTGCAATAACAGGTGAGAACAACAGGCAAAATGGTGATTTCTTCTTCTTTTCAGTTTTTACCGCCAATTTAAAACGACAATACATTTGATTTTGCAAACAGAAGTGATGTATGCGTTTATTTCCATTTAGAAGGGGAAGCAAACTCCAATCACATGTGGTCCCTGGATACTCATGTGGAGACAAAGTGCAAGCATAAGCCTAAGGCCTACGAGTGGAAGGCTCTATCGGCTCTGAAAAATTGTTTGCTACCTAGAAATATGACAACAAACATTCAGCCACACACAAAAAACTTCAATCATCTTAAACAAGATGTAAAACACAACTAATTAATGTAACCACAGGTATTAGATTGACATTTTCACAGTTGATTGTGTTTACAGTTGAGGCAGAATCTCTCCTGCCAAGCTCCATTGGGACTTCTTTATGTAATTCAATTAAACATGCTCCATTTCACCCTGAGGGCTAATGACTTTGCCAGGCCAGTTAAGCTGCTAATGTCGGCACCTTCACTTACGCAGACCAATGTTTGAGGAACAGAATATATTCTTTGATACACAACTATGTTGCTATATTAGCTCCAAATATGACTGTAATCTTTCATGCTTGCTTTACAATGTGTTGGGCACACAATATCACACTAACCTAATATGTTCAAACAGTGCACTGTAATTTTTAGCCCTGTGCCAATGAAAAATACCAATTATGGCAATTAAGGTTAAATACAGCTTTTAGCATAAATTGTGCCTTTTCTCATTCTCAAGCAGACCACATGGAATTGTTGATTTGAATGATAGCTGATGTGGGGAAAGGTAATATGTATAATTGTACAACGGTTAATAGAAAAATTACATATGGCTTATAGTCGTAACAGTTGTGGGAAATAACGGATTTTGTGAAGGTGTGAGGCCAGTGAAAATATAAAAACATCAACATGGACCTTTGCCAGCTAATAGTGGCAACAAATCTAGTTTACATTTAGAGTTATGGTGCTGGGTTTCTGCCAAGAGTCTTCCCTTAATTTAAATAAACTAACATTGAAATCCTGAATACAGCTATATCAGCTTTTCAAGCGTTATATCATCAGAAAACCAACATATTTTATACTTCAACTGTTAAATTGTAATGATATCATTTTTTAAAAACTGCTTAAAGTTAATTTCTACAGTCTCTGCAGAGGTGTCACCTGATTATACAAAAGTGAACATGGTAAGAGAGAATCAACTACATGCTCAGTTAGTTGAGCTGAAACAAATGAAGAAGTAGGGTTTTATGAAGTAGAATGGCATGAAACCAGGAGGCTGCTATGTTGTCATAGCTCTCATCAACACACTGTTTAAATTTCCCCTCATAAGCTATGATAAGATTTTACATAGTAGAACAAACAACAGGAACAACTCTGTAGGATCTGACACTGATGGACCTGAGTTGTAGTAGTCACAAGAAAAATACATTTAAATTTTTTATGGGGTGAATTGTGCCATTCTGGTCTCCAATCCCATGTTCACATGAGGAAAACAGCATAAATTATCAGAGAGGACAAAGAATCGTGTTACAAAACTGAGTTTTTGGTTATATCATCACTGACTACTTTGTACTTGGACTTTTACTTTGTACGACACTTGCACTAATTTGTGCAAACTATTCCCTCATGCACCTTTTGACTATGAAATCTTTCAAAAAACATCTGTCATAAGTATTAAACTGTAAAATTCAACACTAATTTCTTGTGCATGTGTGGCATAAAGGAATGATTTGTGGCAAAGAAACAAGGTCAGACAGCCAGTGGGTATAAAAAACAGTACAACAGCTCCACATCAGCGCTACGATGCTAAATGCATCTTACATTACTAATACATGAGCATTTAGTGTCCAGTTGCACTGTGTGCACCGATCCACACATGCACCTCTGACCCTAACAGTGATTCCCACCTTGTAAAGCCCAAAGAAGCCGAGATCCTTGATGACGGACAGAGCGCTGACCCTCGGCCCCGTGGTGATCTCTCCTGCCACCTGCAGACGGATCTTTACGATCTCCAGAGGGTTTGTGAAGATTACCTGTGATCCTCCAGCCTGGAGGAACACAAAGAATTAAACACATTAAAATCTAGACATCGATCTGTTTGAAAATGTCTGGTAGCACCTATTCTTGAATGAATGTAGAAATACGACACATATTCCATCACCCCAGAACTTTTTCACAGCAACATTTTGGATGGGAAAATAATACAGTGGAAGTTCAAACAACATGACTTTCTTCCAGCTACTTAAGATAATAAATTCTACTTCATCGAGTTTTCACATTTTCAGTTTTTGTTGATGTCAAAAAGGTAATGATTCTTTGTATTCTACGTATTACTAAAGTCATCGTGGGTGATGTACTGGAATGCATTACACCTAAAAGTGTTTTAACTAGTCAAACTCTGTGATGAATCACACTGTTTTGTGTCAATGAAATTCATTTTTAAGTTACAAATTCAGATATTTTTGAATCATAAATGCCCAATAATCAATGGACTCAGAGGGTTTCGAAAAGCAGTTCAAAATGACAACGCAATTCGACATCAATAAAATCAGTGCTCGGGTTTTAGAGGGTTAAACACTTACTTTAATTGCCGCAAATACAACTCCATTTGAACACTAACTGTGTCAGTGTTTAATATGAGAATTTGAGTGCTGCCCGAGATCCACTTAAGAGTGTTCATTTCAATATAACACACTGAATTAGAAAAAAACATTATGATACAATCAACAGACAAAGTATTATCATTATCTTGCTTGCGCACGATGGCAGCAAGTGATGTAATTTAACAATGTTGCAGCCTCAGCAACCAAGCTTCAAAACAAACCTGTAGAGAGGAGGACAACATGAGAGAATACCAGGAAATCCAGCTGATGCAGTCGACTCTGTCAGCTGTTTGTCTTCATCACACAGACCCTGCGGGGACTCTGACTTCTCTTTTACTCTCTAACCTCTCGCTTCACATCATCCTCCAAACCTGTACTTGTGAGGGGAGTAACAATACTGCAGCAAGTTCAGACTGGTTTCTTTGCCTTTTTCTGGTCAGCAGGGCTTTTAAGTATAAGAGGTAGCTGCTGTGATGGAGTTGCAGCAAGACAAATGGTTAACTGTGGCTAGTCGGGGAACATGACAGCATTTCCAGCAAGCTGAGAAATGTATACACACTTTGAAGATTTATATTTGGAAAGCTGGCTTTTTTTGACTTGTATTTTGCATTTTCCTTTCATTGTTTCTTGAACTCTGGTTCTCTGAATGTCTTCCAAAGTATTATCTCTCCCCATTTCTTGCTTTGACCTCGTCTCTCTCATCCTCTCTAGTATCGTCTGTTTCTCGCTACTGTTGCCAGTGGTTACAGTAGCTACACGCAAAAGGGCGGCACATCGCAATTAGATAGCAATCGGTTGCCATGGCACCATTGCTGTCTTAAATAGGCCTGGTCTGTTTGTTGTTGTTTCTCTGCCTTTCTCCCTCTCCTTCATTTGCTTCCTTATGAATGATGGATTGTGCTTGTCGCCTCTTGCCTTACGGGAAGGCATCAAGCTTCAATCTGCAACATGGGCAGCTTTTTTGCAAAAAAGTCCCTCAGATTTAAGTGTTACCATATATTGCCTAACAGAAGAGAGGGAGGAGGGAGAGACAGAGATTATAATCGTCTCATTGAAGGTGTGTGCAGCCACTTTTTAAATAACACAGAGTGTAGTGGGCTACAGCTTCCCTTCCAGACACAGCAAGAGGCAGTGAATAGTAAGAGGGCTGCTGCTGCTGCAAAGCTGTTTCATCTCACAGCTAACTCTTTATGACTTGTTTTATGGAAATAACCTAGTTGATTACATGCTGGCTAATAGCGCAAGCATTAAGAGGCTATTGGCCCCGGCCCCGAGCAGTGTTGGCTGCATCAATTGGATTCTAATGAGACTGGAGATGGAGGAGATGGAGATGTTGTTTACCCAAGATGAGTAAACAACAACACTGTTCAGTGAGATGAGCTGACAATTAGACCTAACAACGTGAGATAAAAAGACTGACAGTGCTGGAGTTTTTCCACGTACACCATCCTGTATTCCTACGTATCTGTGGAAAACAACTTGAAAACTTCAACGCAGGACAGAGAGGGAGAGACAAACAGAAAATAGACAATCAGGGAAATAAACAGAAAGAGCTAATGAGAGAGAGAGAAAGAAACAGAGAGAGGAGCAGTCAAAACAAGAGAAATGAGGGAAGGTCGAGATTGAGGCAGAGAGGTTGAGGGTTGTGATTATGGAGTGACAGCGTCGGCGGTTCTCTGATGATTACAAGGCAAGGTGATCCTTGGAAACCTGGGACGTCAGCACCTTATGCACGCATCGCAGCCCCTGGCTATGTGTGTGTCCTGCAAAAAGAGCTTTGTAAAGTTTGGGGATACCTGTGGCCGCCCCAACACAAATACACGCAGGCCAAACATTCACTTAAGGTCATACAGGAGATCAACCATCCACCAGTAACAGCAACATTATAATTTGTGGCTTGATGTGCGTGTGTTAGATTCACCGATAATGTTTTCATTATTCACATCAGGCCTGAAAAAACTATATTCACAATGAATCTGAACAAAGTGTTACTATGCTTTGACTCACAGTCGTAACTCCACTCCCCGTCTCAAGCAACGGCCCAGTAAGTATTTTGTGTAACTTAAGTCCTGACATGCAGGCCAGCAACTGCCAGATAAGCATCCAGCCAGCTCAGTAAACGGTGCATGCCATTCTTACCAAATAATCATTAGAAACTGGCAACCCACACTGGAGCTTAATGGTGCTGAGCCACAGGTTTAGAGAGGGAAAGATGGGAGGAGGGAATGGGAGGAGGAGAGGAAAGAGTGGGTGAGGCGAGGAGAGGAGTATATTTAAGAGATAAGAAAAGCAAGAAATGAGCAGAAGGGCGTAGAAAAGGGTAAAGCAAAACAGCATTTTACAGGAGATAAAGATGCTGTTTTGAGATATGCGAAGTTTACTTCACTAAAAGCGAACACATAACACTTCTATTCCCGTGTTCCCTCTTTCTTTCTTCCTCTCTTGCTTTTTCCTTTCTTTTGCTTTATAGACTGTGGATCTGAGGCTGACACTGTGGTCCAAACCAACACTTTCACAGCTACCAAATGATATAAACAGATTTCATGTGCTGTGGCTGGAGCCTCGCTAAAACAGGGTTCAGGAGGGTTTGACGTGAGTGCGTGTATGTGTGTAAGATAAAGTGGCAGGCAGAGTGCAGTGCCAGCACTAACACCGGGGCCTCAGCCAGGATGAAAGGAGCTGTCATGACGGCTCACGGAGGAAAAGAGGAAAAATCCATCCATCCGCACTCCTCTCCTCTACATTTATCCTCTCCTCCCTCTCTTTCTCTCTCTCTCTGTCTATTATGGTTCTGCTTTTGAATCCATATGGGATGTATAAAAAAGGCAACTGCTATATTTCACACCCAGCACAGTGCAGAACATTTCTTGACTATATTTGCCGCTGTGTTGTCGCTGTGCTCTTTCCGTTCTTCCCTTTCACAGAACAAAATCACTGTCCCAAAATTTAAGTTACAGCAAATGTACTGCGCTCTAACAGTTCTTCAACATATTCCCAGAACTAATAAGGTCAATTGAATGTGCCTGAGTGGAGCTAAACCCATAATGACTTGTGTATCCTGAAATACTTTGCTTTAGTGATCAGCATCAAAAGAGGGTTGAGTGAAAGAACTTCTTTCATTTGCTCAGGCTAAGGCTGCCAGCCTTGGAGGACTCACTCGCTCTGTGTGTGTGTGTGTGTGTGTGTGTGTGTGTGTGTGTGTGTGTGTGTGTGTGTGTGTGTGCGCATATGTATGTGTATGTGTGTTAAGGGGTAAACTGTGACAGCTCAGTGATCAAAACCTATGATGGGAGGGAGCAGGTAACAGACTGGTTGGAGGGGGGCTCAGGTAGCAGCTGCTGTCAATCTATGTCTCCTCCCTGAAAGTGTGTGTGTGTGTGCGCGCACCTGTATGCTCTTTGGTTTGTTACACGTGCGCACATAAGCGTGCACGGTGTGTGTGTTTGCTCTTTCATGTGTGATCTCTACAAGTTCCATCAACAAACAGCGATTCCTGGCCTCCAAACAAGTCCATGTCTGTCTGCTCAGCTGTCACAGGGGCAGCACTCAGAAAACAGGTCAGCATAGTTAAGAGATGCATGCTGTCGTAATACTGTACACACTGCTAGGGTGCTGCACAGCATCATTTCAACACAGTGCACTTTGAAGAGTCTGGATGAGGAAAAAGGAGACAGAGGGACCGTACACTGAAGTATGTAATGTTGACTGTGAACTGAATCTGACCAAGAAACTGAGCAGAATTTCTATTTAATGGACTGGTGTGATCGTTAGATATGATTAGACATCGTCATAGTTCGTGTCCAGGGGGGCTTTCTTGGACACCAGGGGTCACGCAGTCTACTAGAATTGGACACTTGATGGGTGTACAACTAAGCAGGCTACATCCTCCTCACACAAACACTGTTAGCTTTCATTCATGGGCTGTCTGCTCCAAGAATTCACCAAAATGGCAATCTGGAAGACTTCTTTTACAATATGAAAATAGTTTACAAAAGTTTCTTGGGAGTTTCCAGAAGTGGCAAGTCTTGCTAGATGACCCTGATTTGCGCAAAGTAACCAAGACCTCTGCTTTTTGTAAACGAGGAGCGGGCAACATAATGCCTCATCTCTCAAAATGCGACAAGATGCAACTAGAATACATTGCATGGCTGCTCAAGTCGACAATGAATGTGTACTGTGGACATGTCAGATCCTGTCGACATGCATCATCAGTGGCATCAGAATTCATAAACAGAATAAACCAAACAGTAAATCGTGTTGCATGGAAAATAGTGATCTCCCTGTCTCAGCGCTAGAGCATGGTCTGACTGCACCTCATTATCATTATGTTATCAAGGAAACAAATACTCTTTGAACAAGTCACAACTGTCTTGAGCAGAGCTAAGTCCAAGATACAGTGACGGTGCCCCTGCAACATTTGCACATGGGAAGGGGAACACTGTCATTAAAAGAGCGATTCCATCGAAAGAATCAAGCAGGCCTGTCTTATTGTATGGTCCAGCTTTCAGCAAGTAGGTTGCTACTTGGAGGTTTTTGAAAAGCTTTTCATCACATAAAAAAATCTGTCAGTTTTATTGTGAAAAATATGATATTGCACAAAGCGATATTGACTGAATTGAATTTAACACTTGGTTAAAATTGGAAATCTTTAATTTTAAGATACAATAATAAGGATAAAATAGAAACACAAATGGATTTCTTTTTACCATTATCTAATTTTATCTGATCATGATATTTTCTTACAGAAGGTCTTAGCTTATAATATGTATTGTTGTGTTTTTCGGGTTCATGGAATATAAACAGTTCACCCAAATTCTCACCACATTGTCACCACTGACCTTACTCTCCACTGTATCTGCAAACAAGCTCATGACTTGAAACTTACACATCCACCAGCCAGGATCTCAGCAGCCAGAGGGACAGTACCATCTTTCTGTCTGGTCTTTCCTCGCACAAAGTCATTCACCTGGAGACACAAAAGTTATGATGTTAAAGGTACTATAGCAGATCAGAAAATCAATATAAAGGTTTGTATATGACCTAAATGAGTTGGAAATCAATTTCATAAATTCTAATGCTACTTCTTAATACTGACAATGTGTTTGTTGATTTAACTCACAGCTGGAGTTTATAAAATAACATCTGTGGTATTAACAAGAACACACAGCAATAATCAGCAGATACTGACATATGTTGCAATGACAACAGTAATGCTGATGGTGCGCGTCACTGAGTGCACCACAAATATAATATGCTGTAAATGCTTTTAATCAAGATATCTGACTGACAGTTAACAGATGCAATTATTCATTTGTCTATCTTTATGTTGTGTAGTATCAGATTATATAAAATCCACCCACGAGATCAAAGTGCCGGAAGACCCTTCTGGATCTGTGTCTATGTGAATGCACATGCGTGTATCTGCACGCTTTCTAACACAGCGACTTACTGTGAGCTTTATGGCTTTCTCGGGCGCCACACCCAGTAGCTGTGGTACCAGACCTATCATTAGGAAACGACAAGATGATTAGAAAAAAAGAGCACTGTGGTACCCCTACTCTCACACACACATATATACATATACATATACCACTTCCACACACTCCACATCAAGTGTGGCTTCCCGCTGCATGCGTCTGACCGTGCAAGATCCCCCAGACACTAATGAAATCTATTGATGTGGAGTGTGGGGACATCAGAGTAGCAACAAGAGAGAGAGGAAGAAAGGGTAAAGAGAGGATGAAGTGAGCGAAACTGCTTCCCAGAATAGGAAAAAAGGGCAGAGTATAAAATAAACCAACCAAAAGTTTACGCAGACCTCAATTACAACCCAGAGACGGATAAAAATAAACAAAATAATCACAACAGAGCACAATGAAACTTGGCCCCCTTACCCAGCCCCAAAGCAGGAAACACACACTTGATGATTTCTTCAAAGCAACAAACACAGTCAATAATCCACAGCAGTCTGTGCGTAGTGAGGCCACACAATCGCTCACAATCATATACTCCATTTGGAACTTGGCAAATGGACCTCCTTGGACTTCATAAAAAAGCAAAAAATAATCACTTTTGAAGGTTTTTTTTCCTCCAAAAGCTTACATGCTTTCATCAACAAAGGACAAATGTGAATACATACAAAAGGGCACATGAAAATACTCTAAATTAATTTTCGCAAAACCATCCACGTAAGAAAAAGATGCTCCTGTTTTTTCTTGTGCCATTTGGTTCATGACAGATCTCGGCATCATACAACAAAAGCAATTGTGTACCACTAATTCCACATTCTTGCCGCAGGAGATTTTTCCAACAGTGAAGGCACTTTCAACTTATATTACATAACTACAGTTTGCCTGCCAGGATACCTGTCTGGCCATCTACCTGGAGCCAGGCCTGTCTGTCTCCGTGTCTCTGAGGCCACTTCACTCCTGATAGCCTTTGTGTTTCCCACAGAAATTCAAGCATTCAAGTTTCCTCTCGGGAGCCCAGATCTGTCAATCAAAATCCTGGGATTTTTAAAAAGGCCTTGCCGCCGTTCCAGGGGACCTCTTTCAATCCTTCTTTAATCTGACCCCAACAATACAGACACAGACACACTAACCGCAGTTTCTGAGGACAGGACAGGTAGTCATTATGGATGTCTTGCCCTGGTATGTACGTACCTGCATGCCCAAGTAGTCCACTACGTGCCTGCATAGTTGTGTGTCTGCTCAGCGTCTATAATGTGTTTGTATGAGTGTGTAGGTCTAGACGTGCGACATCACTACATCGTGACACAGGCCTAAAGGTATGTGGCCTTGCGTGTGACGTTCATTGTCCTGCTCAGAAAGTCCCCAGCCAGTCGGTAATCACTTCAAAGAAGACAGGTCAACAGAGAGGTGAACCCGCACCGCCCTCCTGTCCACCCTACACTTTTCTTCTCCTCTCGTCTCCTCTCGCTTCCCTTCTCTTTTATTGTCCCTACTATGCAATTCTTCTTTCTTCTCTCTCATCTCTGCGCCTTTTCCTTGAGAACCTGTTTTGAAGATTTGACTTCACGTGGGTTGTTTTTCCTGAAAGTTGTTTGCAAATACGACTGCGGGGGTGGATTCAATTTATTTTAAATTTGACAAAATAATGTAGTGTATGTCAAACCAGCATGAAGTGCTTTCTATATGCTGAGAAAAATTATCTGGAAAGTACCAGTGATACATTGTAGTGGCAGATAAAGAACATGCTACACTACAGTAGCTGCAAAATCCTCCAACATTAATATAGAGTGGGTAACAAAAACTGATTTGATATAACTATGTGTGGATATTTGCCAGCCATTTGCATAAAGGTGTAAGTTTTCTGTTCATGTACACTGACCTCGGTAAAGGCCGAAGAAGCCCTCGTAGCGCACCACCTTCTTGAAGCAGTCAAAACTGTTCTTGTACATGAGTTCTCCCACCAAGGACCCGCTGCTCCTCTGGTTCTGCATACGTGTCTTCACCAGATCAATGGGATACACTGCAGTGGCACCCACAGCTACGAACAAGACATATCTATTTAGATACTGGCCACAAGTTATGAGAGTATATTTATGTTTATTTAATTACAGTTTTTAATGATGTTTAATGACCATGCCGTCCCTTTGCCCTGACCAGCATCTGTTTTCCAGCAAGAAAATTTGGAAAAGTAACTCCGAACATGGAGGAGTTGAACTACCTTCTCTCTACAAAATGTGTTCATACAAATTACTGGGAAAGCTTTGTGCAAAATGCAGCTAAAGATCTAGATTGAATGGCCTGTTCGCTTTAAAAAAATGCAACTGCTTTCATTGGGACTAGAGTAGTAACTGAGCAGAAAGAAGTGTCACAAATGTTGACAGCATATTCAGTAAAGTAATCAGGATAAAGGAGATGCCGAGTCTCACTCAAGAATCACTTGTACAAATAGATTTGTTCTTAAGTGGCACGAAGAAGTGATTTGAGAGAAATTGTCACATTCACCAATTTTCTTGCACTCGGAAGACACAAACAAAATTTATGAATGATCAAGGCCTATTTCAAGACTCATACGAAGATATGAAACACCTGCTTGACTTAAGAATTGTAATGCCTTGTGATGTGATAGGAAAACTGAAACATGACCACAAATGGAGTGAAACAGATATGTAACAGATAGTGTTATATAGTAGTAAATCAAATTTCACTAGCATGCAGGCTATTGGGTGGTATTCATCAGGTTGAACTGAGTAATTTGCCAAAAGTTTGTGTTGTTAAGAGGGCATACATTTTTTTTTAGTGCCATGAGCAATGCAAACTAAATTCCATTCACTTTCGTTGTTCTGAAAAATGTAAATTACCTGCAGTTGATAAATGCAACTAAAGATAGGTGAGAAAAACTGTCTTGGTAATTTGGGTGAACTGACCCTTTAAGAGGAGGAAGAGGAAGCAGAGGAGGAGAAGATGAAGGAGGAAGGGGAAGTGTGCGGGAAAACGGTTCAGAAGGATGTCGAAGTGTTTTGAGCTGCAGTGTCTTCGGCCTGTCACGCGGACACAAACAAAAAGATCCGACCCAAGGCGACAGATTTAATTAGAGAGAGACCGAGAAAGAAGAAGGGATGGAAGACCCATACCTCCTTATTAAGCTGTCTCCCTTGGGATAGGAAGAGGAGGAAAAGGGAGGAATGAAGGAAGGGAGGAGGAGGAGTAGAAAAACAGTGGGGTGTCTGGAGCCAAACACAAGGCCTAGGTACCATCCTTAACCCCCCACCCCCATCGCATGTCTTCTGATCACTCACACACGTACAAAAGGACACAGAGGAGGGTTTTCCCATGCCACGCAGAGAGGCATGAGACAGGGCAGAACGAAGGATGGCAGAGAGACGGGAAAAGATAGAGAGAGAGAGAGATTGAATGAGAACAAGAAAGAGAGGGAGCACTTCTTTTTAAGGAGGGCGGTGACTGCTGCTCTTGTAAAGAAGGGAAAGGGCAATAGAGGGGCCATTGTCCTCTCTCTCTCTCACCCTTTTCTTATGAGGACAGCACAGGGCGGGGGGCAGGTAGGCGAGCAGGTAGGTAGGTGGGTGGGAGGGTGGTGGGGTGAAGGTATGCAGGGAGCCAATGGGGCGTGACTCTTACCCCCTGCTACTGAGCCAAGAGCGAATCTGTAGACCGACTCTGCCACCTGGATAAGGACAGGGCGGGAGCCATCACTGCCCAACTGCTGCTCGCACACAGGAAAAAAGACAATAAAGACATTAGTGCAGAAGTGGAAGACTACAAATTAACAACTAAAGAGAGTCTTGTGACTCTCTTTAGCTGTGACGGTATACCTCAATACTGCACACCACATATTTAAATCAACCTCCCAGAAATTTTTCTCACCTGCTGTGTAGACTTTAACATTAAAGGGACATTAGCATAGAGTATAAATGTAATTAATCTCATAAGAAATGGAAAAGTGAAGCTGATCGAATGCATGTTTTTAACTAATGACATGCACAACTAAACACATGTATAACTCATTGATTACTGAAATGTTTCAGGACATAGTCAAGACATTTAGTCTCATGATAATGTGCTCCACGTTGTTCAGATCAACTCATCCATTGTTTATGGTAATGCTGGAAAAATAGTGAAACATGTTCATAGCTGAAGACAGCATCCTCACGATGCTTGTTTTGTGCAATGAACACACAAAAACCTAAATAAAATCAATTTGATACAGAATCATAACAAACCTTTGTATCAGGGAACAGTAAACACAAAATGGTAAGCAGTTTTTTTCTTGAAAAATCACAATGTCTCATTTTGCCCCAATTAAGGAATTGTTCAACTGAGCAATTGTTTAAGCACTAAAAAAATGAGAATAGCAACAAAAAAATACAACTCAAGTGATCAGGTGGTAGAAGAGCAGTTTAAATGCCAGTTAATGACATTTCTGCCGCAAAACATGTGAGTTGGAGTTTATGATTCGGGTTACAGATGTAGTATACATTACAACTCTAGAAAAAAAAGAAAAGTCACATAAAAACTAGAAAAGTACATTTTAAAATATATCAACAGTTTTGTCCAAACTTTTCAAGTATTTATAACAGCATTGATCAGAAAACATAATTACATATAATGAACAAATATTTCTTTCCGATGCACATGCATAACGCCATCTCCACATAAAACTGAGGATACATATAAAGCTGCAAATATTTGTTAACATTTCTGCTCACAATTGTTTATAGCTCAGCTGGATTAACATTAGTCTCACAGGAATTTATTTGTGCAACCTAAATCCAATCAAATCAAAAAGCAGAGGAGTGTTAGTTGCCCCTATTAGCTACGCAGTAACAGCCACACTCCCACATCCACCTGAGGTACCTGTTGACTTGACCGGTCTCCCCAGCCCTGGCCTCTAGGGTGGGGAGGGGGTTGTATATATGTGTGTGTGTGTGTGCGCGTGTGTGTGTGTGTGTGTGTGTGTGTGTGTGTGTCCGCACATGTGTGAGGGGGATGGGAGTCTCTAAAATAGGTCCACCTGTCAAAGTGAAACCCCACTTCCTTCACATAACCTCCTCCACTTCATCCTCCTCATCTCTGTCTGCCTGAAGGCTGATTTTACTTGGCAATACTGTCAGGATGTTTGAGGGAGAAAGAGGGAACAAGTTAACAGGATATAAAGAGAGAAAAGGCAAGCTGACAAACACGCATATGCGAGAGGGAGAGAGGGAGAAAGAGAGAGAGAGAGAGAGAGAGGAGTAGATCAAAAAAGAAATGGAGAGAAGTAGCAAAAGATGAGGAGAGAGAGAGCTCCAGCTAGCTGGCGGCCAGCCCCTGAGCCCAAACCACAAGGGCCTAAAGTGGCTCATTGTGGTGGGACTGGCGTCTGTGTAGTGCTGGGCCCCTTTGCTTTCTCCCCTTTGGCCCCAGCCTACTCCAATATGGCCTGGCCAAGCCTTCACTGTAGCGCTGGAACCCACCAGGCAACACAACTCTGACCAAACAGCCTGAGTAAGAAAATAGTCCTCTGCTCATCTGTCTGGCTGTCCATACGACCTTCTTACTTTCCTTTGTTACAAATTGCTCTTGTTAGCTAGCTATTACTTGCAACTTGAAGCATGTTTGACTTTCATCAGGTCTTGAGGATGGCTCTGCTCATCTTTATTTCCATGGATTTGTGAGTTGTGTGTCTATGTTTTTTTAAGACGTCAACCACATGTCAGGGAGAGGTCTAGTGGTGTTTCTTCTGAGTCTTTTTAGCTTCAAGTCTATGATGGGAACTTGTCGAACACAACTCGGTCTGACCCTTGGTATGAACTTTTGAAAATGAGCAGAGCTGATGGGTACTGGGCGACCGGCATTTTGAGGGCCAACTTTCCACATTATACCTGACAAAAAAAATGTTGGGATTTGTGTCTCCTGTACTCCTTTATTTCACTTTGATGTGACTTGGAACCAATGTCTATGTATGCATTAATTATGTAATTCATGCCAAAATCACAGCTCAAACTGATGCTTTGTTTAGGGGGATTAATTACATGCGAACAGGAGATATCATTATCCTTAATTATAAATCTTCATCATCTGTGCGGTGACATTTAGCCCAAGAGAACGTATCGAGAAGGAAAGAGCTGCCAATGTGGAAGAGGAAACCAAACACATCAACAAGTCTTCATATTCTGTACCTGTCTCTGGATCTCAGCCAAGTTGTAGGGCAGGGCGCCTTCTTCCAGCGGAGCAATCTTCTCAATGTCCACTAAACCAACACGTCTGGTGAAGAGAAAGAGACCGGAGAGAGTGAGAAGTTTCAAGTAACTCTCAGGGAATTATAATTTCATTCGTGTATTCCCAAATCGGTGACCTTGGTGCGCTCAATCTGTCAGTCTGAAGTTACTCAAAGTTTGTGGATACTTTGCCATCGTTCCATGTGAAAATACTGTGGCATTCACAAATCCAGACCTGCACTTGGCATGGCTGAGTTAGACAACCGATCTATAGGAACCGACAGCTCATATTCCTTTATCACTTCTTCCAAGTACAACAAAGATAATTTAACCTTTGGATGTCTTTCCATTGCATCTCTGCGACGGTCCCAGAATTCCCAGGCTCAGGGAACTGGGAACGCCAAATCCTCCCCGACTCCCCACCCCTCTCCTCTGAATATTGGGGCTATTATCTCTCACATCTCCAATCAAGGGGAGTAGAGAGAGCTATTAAAGTATCCCATTGCCCAGAAATAATAATCAAGTGGTGTCTCAGGCCGGGGTTAGAAATTATGAACACACTGGTCGGGCCGCGAGGCAGACGCAAAGGAAGTGGGGGAATGTGAGACAGATACAGTTGTTTTGTGCCACGGATTACAGCGACTGGAATTGCCCCTTTTTTATGATAAATGGAAGCTTGGATTGTGTTTGGACTGAAAGAAGATTCTCTGGCACTGGATACATGTCTGATTCTTTTGATCGGAGAAGTTTGAGAAAGCGCTCATCTCACTGAGATATGGACCCTGGGGCTAAATCTGCACTTTCGGGGAGGGGCAAGTTTGGAATAGTCTTGTAATTGTGAGATGCTATTCCACTATTCCGCTGCAATTCACAAAATACATGGAATGAATCCTTGTATTGTATTGTACTCACTCACTCACAGATGGCACACAATAAATAAAGCTTCTATGATTTTCTACCTGGACAGCTGTTTGTATGTGTATACATGAATTAGCCTTGTCGTTTATGTATCTCTATGTGTGCATATCTATTTGCATGTCTTACCCACGAGGCTCTGACAGGTCAGCCAGTTGAAAGAGGATGTCGACTTCCATGGGTGTCACCTGGCCAAACCTCTGAGCTGCCACAATGAACTCCTCTACAAAGAAAAAGACATTCTTGTTTAGTTTTGACTAAAATTTAGTACCACATCGTGAGATACAAATATATTTTATATCTTATACATTTATATATATGTGCATAGATTTGAAAACTGATTGTCATACAATGAAAACATTCCTTTTTGTCCACTTATCAGCTTAGGTGTGTCCAGGTCACAGTGGCAGCAAACTAAGAAAATGCTCTCCAGTCTCCAGTTGAGACATTTTTTCCTCAGCCTATTTCAACCCGGAGGATCCCGAGATATCCCCAGGCCACATGACATACAAACACCAATGACCACTAAAATCACTGATAGGTAAAGCGTATACTGCTCATCATCTTGCTACAATGCAATGTTCTGCTGGGAAACCTTAGATCCTGGGCTTAAGTGGATGCTACTTTGACATGCACCACCCACCCAAACATTGTTCCAGACCAAGCACACCCTGACAACAGTAGCCTCCCCAGCAGCATAATGCACCCTGCCACCACTCAAATATTGCTCAGGCAGAGCTGGAGGAATACCACAAAGAGTCCAAGATGTTGACACTGCAAAAAACTGTCCACATGCCAATGCCATTGCATCCATGGAATACAAGCTCCGTCCAAAGAGCCCTAACTCTGCAATTCACAGGACCCAAAAGAGCCGCTGCTACTGTCCCAATTGCCAGACACCATAGAACACTCTCAGGGGTCCTGTGTCCATCCCCAAAGATTACTGGTAGAGTGGTTTGGGAAGCTCCATGGGAAGGCCCACAGGAAGCAATATGATCAGATATCTAACCTATCTCAACTGGCTTGTTTTAATGCAAAGGAGCTGCATATCCACTGTGAACTGCCTATGAGTTTCTGAGATGCCAGCTCAGAGCTCATGATCATAGGGGAGTCTTGGAACGTAAATTGACAGGTAAATGGAGAGTCTAGCATTGAGGCCCAGATCCATTTTCACCTTCAGAGTACAACACTAAATCCACATCACAGCAGACAGGACAGCAATCTGCCTGTCCACCTCATTCAGCAGTATATCTGCACTTGTACGAAAGTCCAGCGATTCATCTCTCTGTACTGTGAGACAATGTCTCTTTCTTAACAAAGAGTTAACTTAATTTGCCCTTTTTTTTTCCTGGCCTAATATTTGAGGATGTGGACAATGATCCTAACAGATGGCTACAAACTGTCCCATAGCCTGCTGAAGTCATGCCTGCTGGAACCAACACAATGACATCATTAGCAAACCACAATTCAACTGTGATATCACCAAACTGGATATTCTCAACTGCTTGACTGTGATTTAGAATTGCATTTGAGAAAAATTTAAACAGAATAGGAGACAAGGAATAGGTTTGGAAGATCCCAAAGGCCAGCAAGAATATTTCTGAATAATTACAGAGACAGGTGTATAATGGCTGGATGACGCAGAGCAACCCAGGCACCATATTTTGTGGGAGTAGTTTCTACAATAGCTAGTCCAGTGCTTCACAACCAGGACATAACCTGTTTTTCTTGAATTCAAGGTTGAGGTGGATCAATTGGGTGATGGATACTACCTTACTAAAGTCTTGCACTGCATTGTGTTTTTGTTGTTCTTGTCATTGGAGAGGAACACATACGCAGAGGAATAAGAAAATAAAGAGTGATAAAGGAGTAATTGGCAATGACAGGAATAAATGTTAGTGTTTTATGATGCCTTTTCCCATTAATATCTGTCACTCACACCACCAACTCTGTGACTTGATTTTGACCTACAAAGAAAAAAGTGTCAAAGCATGCTGAAGAACACAGAATAAAAAAATGGCCACGGAGAGTTATGGATTTCGAAAGTTCTTTGAGGCAGATTTAGCATGTCGTAACTTAAGACCTGGTCTATTGTTGGGTGAAAAATGAACAGGTTGACTGTAGGCTGGCTTACAGTGGAGGAGTCAGCATTGTTTGACCTGCTTTATTCAAAGAGCAGCACACTGGGGTTGTGACAAAGTCGTCCTACACTGGAGCCATTCACCCCGCCGAGGCTCAGCTTACCCCTGAGGCATGCTCTCTTTCTCTCTCTCACACACACATATCTATGGGTACATGCAGGTAACGCTCACAAGCATGTGAGACGGCATACTTACACAAGAGTAAACTCACGCACACACATACACACACACAGACACACACACAGACACACACACTAACACAGACAGAGCTCTGTCTGGGGAGATCACAGATCATGATCCTGATAACCTGTCTACCTGTAGTCCACACACACACACACACACACACACACACACACACACACACACACACACACACACACACACACACACACACACACACACACACACACACACACACACACACACACACACACAGAGACACACACACCTGACAGACCCCTTTAAACATTTTATATTTACCTGCTTCTTTGTTACGTTATACTCTGCTTAAATGATAAGCAGAGCCACACATAACTAGCTTGTCACCATGCAGTTTCTTGATAGTAAAAGACATAGCGTCAAGTTTTCAAAGTAATATATGATGAAAAAAAGAAAATTCTGATGTCAAAATCTGTTTGGGAGTTAATGCTGATATTTCCAGATTGACACTTAAGAAGGTCTTAACAGGTAATTATTACAGAGTTGTGTAAAACAAGCTCTTTTTATTATAATTTGTTAAGACAATCAGTCTTCTGCCCTTAAAGAGTGCAAACTAGTAGGGTTTTGGTAAGAGTATAGCATTACCACTACTACTACTACTACACTTGCAACAACAATAATAATCATAATGGCACTTTTGACCAAAAAACACATCCAGAGCACATTTTAGATGCTGTCTAAAAAAGAGGAAAAACTGCAAAGCACAGCATGAAGAAACAAGCATAATCTTAGAAGTGAAACATGAAAGCCAAAAAAATGAGTAAAACTCTATTACATAAAAACAAATTTTTAGAAAACTCTGTTGACAACAGTCTATAGCCATGCTACCAGATCTGTAAGGCTATGCTAATATCCCAGATTTTAAAAAGTTTGTTTAACATGTTTACCATCTTAGTTGAACATGTTAGCATGCTCACATTTGCTCACTGGCTCCCAGGGCAAATTCAGAGAATCATCAAAGCTGCTAAAGTTGTAAGGAATTAAGGTTTGTGCTAAAGTTTACAGCAATGCATCAATAGCACAAATTGTTAAGACATTTACTTTAATACCAAACTCATGATGGCGCTAGAGGAAAAGTCAGGGTAGGACAAAAGATAATAGTTCCCATGATCTGAACCATGAATGTCAACAAAATTTCTTGGCAGTCAATCCAGTGGTCAGTTGGTCTCAACCTCAGGGGACCTTGAATGGTGAACCAACTGAGCTAGAAACCCTGCTGTCCAAAATGTGATCCCTGACATATATATTGAAGAACAAT
The DNA here is from genome assembly GCF_022539595.1 of Amphiprion ocellaris. NCBI lineage: Eukaryota > Metazoa > Chordata > Actinopteri > Pomacentridae > Amphiprion > Amphiprion ocellaris. Next base: position 12,189,651 of record NC_072780.1, read on the forward strand.
CCTTGGTGAATTGGCTCATACTGTCATCAGCTCTGGTAGTGTGTAATAAAGGAGCCACATACATAAGCACACATACTTCCACACACAGCTGACTTTAACCTGTTCACACAGATACAGAGTCATGATTTGCCATGTGGTTGTACACTACTGGCTCAATAAAAAGTATATTCTCTAAGGTTTCCTGTGCATGTACACACAAAAAACACTAAGACACATGTGTGCACTCAGCTTTGTGTAGGCGTTAAGCACTGTAATGGTGTCTCCAAGGCAAAACAGTGGCCTTGCTGCGCATAAGGAATCAATCAGGATTATTACACATGTGTGCATGCTTGGCTGTGTGAATGTATTTGAATGCTTGCGTGCATGTGACAAATGTTAGAGAGGAGCAAGCGTGTTGCAAAATACACACACATTTGATGCATGCGGATGGGTGAACACTGTGTGTTTGTCGGCCAGTCTGTAGTATATGGAGCTGAGCACTCGCAGTCCCTGAGGAGGCCATAATGACTCAGGGAGTGGAGAGTGGACGGGTGGTGGCTGTGGAGGTCTGGCTGGCTATGGGCCACCACCGGTCGAGCCAAGCCCAGGCTTGGTGTACCCATGGTGGGAACAGCTTGTAGAGTGTATGGGCTCTTGGTCTGGGTCGGGTATGGTCCACACCCCTGATAAGGCTTCTGATAGCATCATAAGGCTACATTAGTGGCCCGGGGCCATGCAGAGAGAGGTCAGAATAGTTTCTTACAGACAGATAGAGCTGAAGAGGGAGTCAGAAAGCAAGAGATGAAGAAAGACAGAGAAAGCCATCTAGGCTCCCTGCCAAGTATTGAGGAAAGGAATGAGAGACAGCAAGTGGGGCAAGCAAGTGAGGCTGATAAGGACTTAAAGGAACTAACCATGGGAGACAGAGAGATGTACAACATAAGGTCAGAGAAAGACAAAGGCTGTTGGCTCAACAGATAAAAATGTCTTTCTCTATTGTCTTGTGCCTTTGCATCTTTGCTCAATAGTAGTTTAGATTGTGGAGTTAAGATAAAAAGGTGAAATAGACAAATAAAAACAACATAAAGTGTACTTGATGCAGAGTGTGACCACACACAATAACAGGGACATAATTTGGACAATTTTCGTCTGTTTTTTGAAGAAGTAAAACTCTCATTACCAACCAACAACGGGACAAATAAAGTGGTCCTCTGATCAGTGCCAGGATGTGTAATCGACAAGACAAGCGCCATCAGGGATTGTGGGCAGGCAGTACGTGTGCTGGGTCGGATCCAGCGTGCCCATTTAAATGCCACCGGGAAGGAAGAAAACCAAACAAAAACAAGTTCTCTCCCCTTTTTCAACAGACACACAACACACAGACGTAAATACATTATCTGGGAAGCAAACTACTGCCTGTAGGCCAGGACTGTATCAAGCTTGTGTATGTGACAGTATAAGCTGATATTTATTTTGTGACTGTGTGCATGTATGATGTCTTCTTGTTTTACATACTCAGAAATTGCACATTTGCTTTTTGGCTGCCTGGGTTAATACAAGTTTGTGTATGAGTTTGTGGGGAGGTTTATTCCCAACACGTACCTTTGGTGACTTCTACATTTCGATGATGGCTAGCCAGGGTGCTGTAGATCTTTCTAATCAACTCCATGTTGTTGAGCAGTGAGTTAAAGCCATTGAAGTAGGAGAAGCTGACCTGATGAGATGTGCTGCCCCCTGCAACCTGGACAAGGAAAAAGAGGGGTAATTTATCACGCAAGAGAATAACCAACAGAAACTTTAACACAGTCATACAGTCGTGTGTGGAATAAACAAACAAATACATGACACGTCAAGAGGAAATCTTGACAAACACTGGTGGTTAATCAGCAATGTTCCTCTCTACCATTTCTCCACAGGGAGAAGTAAACCTGCTTCAGCCACGACTTTTTCCATCACATGATGCACGCTCTCAGGGAGTTTAATTAACTTTCTTTATGAGGTGGAGGAAGTGGTAAAAGAACAGAAAATAGAAAAAAGGTAACAGATTAAAAATAGTTGCTGGGCTCCCGAGGACATTCCAGACTGGCCACAAACTCTTTTATGTGAACCACGATCCCATCTTTATCAAATGAGGCTCTCAGACTCTTGGAGGAGCAGCTCTAAATGCTGTCTGTTTAACAAAAATATGTGTTCAAGTATGTTTCATGAATGTTGTTGCATTTTTTGGCTGGTTTAGGTCAGAGTATCAGATGTGCCTTGAGGCTTTGCTGTCCTTAAGAGTGCCGAGGGTTGAGCCAGTAGAAAATTTAGAGCTTCCTTTCGCTAGATGGCACTGTTTGCTTTACAGACACATTCAGAAGGGCTGCTTGCTTCTCAGTATGTTTGCAACAAGGGAGGGAAGCTCTGGCTTGGGTGAAACTGCCCTAACAGAGAGACACTTTTGTATCTGTTCATATCTGTGAGCCTATAGCCATGGATCTTCCCACGATATCCAACACAGAGTCTTTCACAGAAGGGGAGAGGAGAACAATATTTGGGTGATAAGAGTGTGGCGCTGATCATTTACCATGTTTGGTGAGTGAATTAAAGGTTGCTGTTTCACTGTTTGTGTTCCGCCATAATACCGCTTTTAATGTGTCTGCAGTGTTTATGAGGTTTTTTTAATATGTGTGTGTGTGTGTGTGTGTGTGCGTCCAAGAGAGTTTACTAACAGCACACCAAGATGTCTGGTCGGTGAGGTAAACACAGCGGAGAAAATGACAGAGTCTACAAGGTGTTTATGAAATGGGGCAAGGCATGGACACAGACACAAGACGCACACACGCGCAACGAAAACACCAACACACAAAAAGAAAAGACAAGACACAAAAAAGACAAACATCTCAGGGCTCAAAACAAATAGAGCAAACACGCACAGGCGCAAACAAACACCCAGGCAAAGATGATGGACTGTGAAGCTCCAGTCTCCATCTATCTCTGTCTCTATCTTCCCATTCAGCTGGCCTGCTTGGCTTTGACACTACCAGAGAGGTTAGATTTAATGACATGTTGGGAGAGAGACAGAGACACGGGGGAGGGAGGTTGAGAGAAAGAGGAGCGGTTGAGAGAGAAGGAGAAAAAAAATCAAAGGAGGGAAGAGAAGAGAGAGGACAGATGAGAGGTAACAGAAAAGGTAAAGAGCAGGAAGAAGGAGATAGCCAGTGGAAAAGAGAAAGCTGCGATGCTTGGTTGCAAGAATGTGAGAAAAAGAGGGAAGAAAAAGACAAGAAACGAGATAGAAGAAAACTATCTTGATTTCACCTCTGTATTTTAATGCAGTAAGACTGACTTCAAGAAACAAATCAGTGCATTGTCTTCATTTATGTATGTAGAGGTAGTACTGATGTGATGTTTGTTCTGAAAGCAAAACATTCATCATCTTTCATTTGACACACTTACTGTACTCATTTAACTCAGAAATAGTCTATACATACTGTATACTCACCCTTAACATGAAAAACATTGTAGCTATGATCTGATATGAAATCATCACATCATTAAGAAAGCCTAATTTATCAGGTAGATGCTGCCAAAGAACACCTGATATATGTAGTCTTTTTTGTTACATATCATGACAAGCATCATATCTCCCAGGTGACAGCAGTGACTCACTATTTTTAACCAGTCTGACTTTGGCTCTTGTGGATGACAGTAAAACAATTAGATGAGAAAACCACAGAGCCAAACAAAAAAACCAAAAAGACCCACCGCCACGAGGCATTCCTCTACGAAGGGAGTGAGCATGTGTGGCCGGATGGTGATCATGATGTCCCTGAAGTCCAGCGCTGAGATGGAGCCACTGTGGGCTTGGTCCCGCTGGATAAAAGCCTGTCGCGCATGTTCCAGCTGCATCTCCTGTGGAGGGGATAGGAGAAAAGAAGGGAGGGTAGTCTAGGTGTTAGTTTGTATTGTAAATGCACATTTTTGTACATACATGTGGGTCATATGCCATTTGGAGTTGCACTCATGATTTGAAAATGCACATGAACACGTATGAATAAAAACAGCATTTGCTTTGACTTGCCCCCACAGTACCATCTTCCCCTCTCAGTTACGGGGAGACGGGGTTTAGCCAGTCTTCAGTCTTGTCTCCTCTCCCCACAAGTGGTTCGCCTACTGTGGGGCGTCGCTTGGGCTTTTCACACCCTCCCCAAATCCGCATTAAAACCCACTTGAGGGAGAAACATACAAACACACACAGACACACACACGGACATGCACACACAAGTAAGACGACTAATCACCCAACTGCTCACTTAGTCTTTCTTCTTGCACACACACACACACACACACTCACACGCACATACACAAAAGGTCCACAGGGACAACGGCAGGCTGCGGTGGGGACAGATCCCACAAGGCCTTTGAAATTAGCAGCCATTATCGGTACCTGCAACCACAAGTCTACAGAGAGGGGCCGTAAACAAACCACTGCCATCAATGCTTCCTCTACCTTCAACGAGAAACCCAGAAACAGAAAAAGACGGGGATTTCGGAACAATAAAAATGCACAAAGAGAGACTGTGAAATGCAGCCCTAAGCTCGTGGACAACAAGATAAAGCTAGTTGGTTTGGCTTTTGACTCACCTACAGTGTATTATGGTCTTCAGGTCAAAAAATAAAACTAAACAAAAAAGAAATCCTAAAGCTGGTGTATTTTTATGCATGGGGTTTCTGACACATTACCAAAGGCCTAAATGACTCACTTTTAAGTGTATATCAATGTGCTAACGCCACTGGAGCATCGATGTACCTGAAGAGTTCTCAATTTTCAAGTAAAGCCGACATTCACTGTTTCTAACTTCTAATAGATGAGGATTTGCTGTTTTTCTTTAGTTCTCTCGGTTTTTAGACTTCCAGTTGGACAAAACAAGCCATCTCAGCACACTAACTTGCACAATAAGCAAGTCTAATAAGCAATTCTATTGTTTTCTGATTTTGTAATGACTAAATGAGACAATTAATTGACAACACAAGCAGCAGATTAACTGAACTTTAAAATATTTATAAGTTGAAGACCTACACATAAGTAAAGGCACCACCACACTGAAATATTAAGTAGATTTATTACACAGAAAATCCCATAAATATCCTAAAACGAAGAAAGAATGAGAATAAGACAAAATGTAGTGCAAATACAGAATCATGTTAGAGAAAATGTTTTTGAATTCCATTTCTTGAAGTCAGTAGTCGCTAGGAGTTTTAGTACAATGCGCAAGTTAGCAATTCAGTTCAAAATAAAAGATTAGCAATTTGTCCAAGAAGAATGGATTTTTTTCAGCCCCACATGTTGGACAAAACGTACGGCAGAAGGACAGATTAAATCCTGAACACGCATGCCATTATTCAATTGATTGATTCAGATGTTATTGTTGTAAATGGAACTCTAAAAAAGTGGTATTACCACAACACAAAACCCTATGAGACTATGACTTATTGTTGCATTGAATTTGAGTGATATTTCACTGACAGCATAACTGATCGAACTCTAAATTCAAGGCGCCCAAGAGAAACGACTGGGGAAGAGTGACATTTACACAAAGCTGAGTGGAGACCGGAGGGGAGTAAGAATAGACATTGCAACAAAAGAGCCAGATCTGCAAAAACAGCAAATGTAGCTGCCATGTGTCAGTATCACCTATGAGCACAGCAGGGGCTCTGGAGAGTGTATAAGTGAGTGGAAAGCAAGGAAATGAAGAGAGATTGACACATGTAAACACTTCCAAAGTAAATAAGGTGAGATATTTTGGTGTCAGCATCCTGAGTGTCGTGACTCACTTCTCTGGTCGGTTGTGAGTAGGTCAAAACACTTTGGTGAGAAATAAACTGGGAAGAGGAAAGGGAGGCGTGCAGCTGAATATCTCAAGTCAAAACAAAAAAGGAAAAGTGAAGATGGGACTTGTTTTGCATGAATATTTTAACACGGGGTAACATTTATCTGTGTGTTTGTGTCCATCTGTAAGGGAAGAAAAAAATATCTATCCCATCTGTCTGGACAAGTCAAAAGTCGGAAAGGTCACACAGCAACCACACAGAGCAACAAAACAACTGTGGTCCAGGGGATGGAGGAGTTTATAGTCTCAGCCTCCTAAAACCTTAACTTGTTGCAACTGTATGAGTGTTTCTGGGACATGGTTTTTATTTAGGAGGGGAGCGAGGGAGGCAGCAGACATAAAGCTGGGGGTTAAAGACAGCCAGAGAGAGACTGCTGAGGCATTCGCAGTCACTTTAATTGTCCTTGGACGGTAATAAAAACATATGACAAGCCACCTCTGTTTGTTTTCAATGGCTATGATTCCTTTTCCTTCCCTCTTCAGAAGTTAAACAATAGATTTGAGTGCAGCAGGACTGTTTCTCGCTCTGCTTCTCCTCAGCACAGGGCGAAAGTTATTACAAGGAGAAGCAGGAGCACAACTGCCCATTTACATGTGTGCCAGTGATGTTAAGGGCTGCCCACTGATTCTTGGTAGAGTCAAACATATAATTGGGGCTTTTAAAATCTGAGTAACGCCAACAATTCACTTTTTTGAGTGCTTAGGAAAGGAGTGGGACATGTGGTGTCCCCTCCACGTAATTCAAGCCCTTTACTTGCCAGAATTCATAATATGAGCTACTATGTGCCACTATGTGCCACTTCTCTGGACATCGGTAATACCATTGCCAGAGACAACAGTACGCTGACAGTGCGAGCTGAGCCTTGGCCGGCGTCCACGCGTGAGACGGGAAAAATGCATGTAATTGGTGAGAATCTCTGGCTTCCATCAAGACAGTAATTGGCCAGAGAGAGCCCTTGTGAGAAATATGCGGCACAAACGTTTTCCCCGATAATCCCATCTTGTGAGCATCTGGCAGTGGCGTGGTTACAATGGCAGAAAAACACAATAAACACATGCATGTATGGCAGGAAGAGGAGGAAATAAAGGATGGGAACACTTTTAGAGGGAAAGCTGGGTGTTAGGGAATTATACAAATAGCTAAAACATAGTCACAATATGATGTGCATGTTTGTGTACACAAGTCTGAGAAGTTTTGCAGTTGCACAGTGCACTTTTTGTCCTTTTGGCTTATTGTTTGTCTGCTAATAAAGGCATTATAACATTGGGAGGTAGTGAGGTAATACAAAATCTGTGATGATTGCACAGGTTTAAAATTTGCTTTCGGACATGTTGTTCCTTCTCTAACTGCAATGTGTTCATTACAATAATTCTTTTATGACAGTGCAATCTTGTGTTTTTGCATATTTTTCATAATGTTTTTTTTTATTATTGATGCTGCTAATTTCAACCCAACAACCACAATAAAGCTCTATTATACTCTCTTTGTCATCAGTCAGTGGAACAGCTGATAAAATATTATAGGAATGGAGAACCCAAATTTTACGGGTATCTCAGTAATACAATAGGAAGCAACATATGTCACTGTAAAAAATAAACAATAATATGACATGTTACTATGACCTCCAAGTTCAAATATTTTTTATGGAATTTTACAAACATCAGCAGACCAGCAGAACACTTACCTACGCAGAGAAACATCCTGCAATAACATGAAATTCACTTTCTAATGTCATTTATTCGGGCATTTATCAAAAGCTATGAAAAATGATCAAATACAGACAGCATAAGCAGGAAATGTGCATTTCATAGTTGAGCAATGAGTGCGGCTGGCTGCTAGCCTGCTGCTGTGAGGAGCTGGAAACCACTGAGTGACTGACTGGGAGAGAACCGGGCATGCTGTCAACGCAAAGTACAGCATCTACTGGCCACAACGCCACACAGCTGCACTCCTGCTCACACAGGCAAAAACAAGCATATACAAATACACAAACACTGACATAAACACAGATGCACAAAGCTTGCGTGCTACTGCAACACGTACGATAAAGTTGATAAGTACACACATACAAGGAACCACACATACGTAGAGACACCTATATGCACATGTAACAATGTCCCAATACCCATGTCCTGCGCTGCCCACTATGTGTAAGCCATCTGGTCTAAGTTAAGCGTAATATAAAAAGCTCATTCAGATACATGGTGAGTGTGGATGCAAACTTGGCACAGCTCGGTCCCTCTCTCCCACCTCTCTCTGCTTAGGCCTGATTTAAGTCTAGACATCATATTGGAAAATGGCTCGCACGCCACAAATACACTAGGAATATTCCAACTATACTATTTATGGAGGTAGAAATGTGTCTCTACCTGCTTCAGAATAGGTGGAATGGAGTAATGCTAGATGTACGTCAGCTAATGGAAAACAAATGCAGAAAATGTCCCAAATACATAACCTCAGCGTTTCATTAATGACTAATCTGGACAATATGGAGGGCTGTGTTTGAGAGGGATAGGAACAGCAAAAACGTGTGTGACTGTGTGTGTGCATTAGTCAGATGAGGCTTAGAGGAATATCTAAGAGTACAGTTACATGATGGCAGGATTGTATGAACAGTCTGTGAGCAAAATGTGAAGATAACGCAAAGTGTAAAGGTGAATAAATCAGTTGATGCAGATTTATTGACTATGAATGACGGAAAAAGGACGGTTATTTAGAGAGACCTACAAATTGGGCCAAATGCAGAAAAACAAAAGGGGGAGAATAGAATTGAATGTGATTTCATATTAGCCAATGCAAACTGTGAGACACAAAGCGAGTCAGCATGAAACCTACCAGGAGAAACTGGGTGAACTCGCCGTAGCTGAGCTGCTTGTCCCTCTGTGTGCCAAAGTGCAGCCGAATGAACTCACAGTCCCAGTTAAAGGGGATGTGCTGGTGGATGGTGGTCTGGCTGAAGACCTGTTTCACATCCTCTGCAAGGGAGACAAAAAAAAAGAGACAATCAGCTGCTTTGAAAATAACTGAAAAATAGCATTATTCCTATTTACTCTATTAACAAGATGCTACAACTTTACACAGCAATGCTTTAGTATTACTTGTGGAAGCGTAACAAATATTTTGACCTTTCACTATAGAAAAAGGTATGTTAATTTCAAATAAACGTCCTGCATGAAAACTTTAATTAAGCAACAGCTCAGACATGTTTTCTGCAGACAAATAGCCTGTTATTGTTGTATGCCATATCATTGCATAAATAGCATTTTGCAGTTGAAGCTGCCCAACCCAAAGTTAATTAAATTATGCACTGCTAGGTAAAATAAACTAACAATTCGTCCTATGTGCTATTTTGTTACTGAAATCTATAGCTTTTTACTATAGCTGCCACATAATTATAGGTGTAAAATGTGTAATACAGTATTCCTCTGATGTGTAGCTTAGAAGAAACATTAAATAAGATAAAAGGGATGCACCTAAGTAAATTACAAGTACCTTAGAACTTTACTTAAGTAGAGAACTTCAGTAAATACTAGAATCCACAACTGATTTCCTCTGTTGACATATGTAAAATATATACTATTTAAACAAAAATCAGCAAGCAATGAGGCTAAAGCAAAACAGCTTTTCTTCAAATCCTTGAAAATTACAGAATAACAGCTCTGTTTAGGTTTTACAGATTACACCTCCCTTTAAAGGCTAATGGCCACACATTAGCCATGTATGAGGCCTTCGCATCCATTAAAAACCTCCTCATGGTTCTGTATGTTCATGTTTTCATAACAAACAATTATAAAATACTTCTTCCTGCTTAAGTTTTTAGTTTGCTCTAATTAAAACCTAAAATCTGTTGGTACAAAGTCTTGTGAGTCAAGCCTTAACAAATAACATGTGTTTCCTGTCTTGTGGTTAACATTAGTAATTATTTGATTTTGGGGAAAAAAAATGTCTGCGCGATTGTTTCCGACAAAACGTCAACGTCAATCTGCAGAACACAATTCTGCTCTGATTGAGACTTAAGTTCGTCTAAATCAGTCTTGAATGACACATGGCAGAACATGTTTGAGCTGTGAAGGCTGTGTATTGAGAAGGAAAGCCTTTTCTTCTCACTTATGTTCCTCTGCCTGAACCCTCTAAGCCTCTACAGCCAGTGGAGTGGAGAGACACTGAACATGAGTCCTAAATTACAGCCTTACTAAAGAAACAAAAACAAACCAATAGAGCGACCTGTTTCTTATTACCAAACAGGCTGTGCTGAAGGAGTGGAGAAAGGAAAGGAGGAAAGAAACTATTTTTTCTGTTTTGTTTTTACAGACTTGGGGAGACACAGAGAGAGGGAGAAAGGTGATATTTACTTCAGTTCAGCCTTACCTTCTGAAGGAAGACAGCTTGTGTGTTGTTTTTTTTTTACACTTTAATGAGGCAATAAATATACAGCCTTTAATTCTTTAAAGGAGAGGCTGCTCCAGAGTGTAGCGTTTATATTATCAGCTTTTATAGACCTGTCAACACTCAGTCCTCTTTAAGATTTTTCTTTTTTGTCTTTCTGGCTGTGCTACAACTGTATTTCTATGTTACATTGCAATTTTTATGAACTCAACATTCCAGCAAATTATGCATTTATTTTTTACATGCTAAAAATTCAGAGCACTGTGCCGCCTGTACTTAGCACAAACTACTGAGGTTATTATCAAATAAAAATGGCTTTACAGAAAAATGAAATAAAAAGAAATCAGAGTACAGACATTTATGGCCTGGGAAAACAAACAGGGCTTTAATGCAACGTAAGCTGCAGCTATTAATGTTTTTAATACGTAATAAAGAAGGGAGATCTTAATTTTGTGCCTTGGTGAGGCTGTTTAATCAAATGAATGGCAAAGTAAAGACAGAGGAGGAAAAAAAGGATAATTCTGTAATTTATCACAATAAAGTAACTTTGACAAGTCTATAATCTCTGTCACATATTATTTGCTTTTGGTGAAATAGTACCCTGATGCAAGTGGCAAAGACTGCAGTCGATGTCTGTGCATTGTATGGTGTGTGTTATGTTTTGTCCTACAATTTTCCACTTGTAAGCAAGTCTCATAACTCACAGGCATTGGGATATTCATTAACCTTTAGGAGACGCAGAAAAACAGCAGACCTTTTAATTGCCACCAAGACAACGTCACTCTAATTGATCCTTTTAAATATGAAAATTTACATATGTGCATATATAATCACCCGCAATGATCTTGCACCCTGTCGACAGCAACAATTAAAATGAAATTCACTTACTCTTCCCTGTTTGCGAGCAGTATGTGTGCACTGCATTTCAAATCAAGCCTAATGTGCTAACGCCTCGTACACCTACAGAAGGCTGGCATTAGACTTGTTTAAATCAATTAGGCAAATGTGAAATGAGCAACGTGTACAAATGTCTTCCCATTTCACCTCAGAGCTTCCAGACTTCAGAGTAATGGTGCCAATCATGCACACACACACATGGCCATCCACCCCCTCCTCCATCTTCATCTGCATCTGCATCCGTTAGCTGCCACCAACCCTCTCCACCTCCAAACCTAACCTCATCTCTACAGATAAGATACAGGAACACGTACAGTATTTTTGTTTGTGGATGCAACCACAACGGAATAGATGAGCTGAGGTCAGACCCCCATGTAAACAAATGAAGACATTACAAAAACTTCTTTAGGGGCGCATTTAAGAGGAACATTCTCAGTGCTCTGTCTGAGTACATTTTTGTTAAATGTCAATTGCAAAGAAACAGGTGCAGTGTTCAGAGTTGAACTTTTATTTCAGTTTACATAACAACATTAGAAGAACAAATCATTAGACAAATTGTCACTTCTGTGCATTCTGATTATTGTTTGATAGCTGGTATCATCACTACAGGCAACCAGCGCAAACTGAATATTAGAAATGACATGAAGGGGTTTTTTTCTTGTCCAGATTGATTTAGTCTCTCAATTTTATTTTTTAAAAAGTAAGAACGTGAATGTCACCCCAATGATCCCCCTGATCATTTAAAAAGAAGACAAATGGTTTAATGATGTTGTTTTCCTTACCCTTGAAACAAGGATAAATAAAGACAAAAAATATGGCTACAATATAGTATACAGGGTAAATAGCGATGCTCACGGTGATGAGTAAAGGACAAGACATAATAAATATGCACAATAGCAATATTTTAGAAGAATTTTGTTCATGTAGCAAAAGCAGCCATGAGTTTCTAAGGTTTGTATTATTACATTATTCCAGATTTCCTTTAAAGCACATTATAGTATCTACCATATGCATACTAATAGTTCAAGACACTACATGCATCTGAGCAAACTTGACTACGGTATAATTTAGTCTAAACCTATAAATCAGAGGCAGAGTTACTTACCGAAAGTGGTCACTCCAATGCCTGCTTTATCAAACAGCAGGAAGGCAACCATGAAGAGGGAGTCTGGGGCGCAGAGCACCGATTCGAATGCTACAAACTCCTGAAAGGAGATCAAGCTGGAGGACATAAAGGCAGAGAGAAAGAGGATAGGACTGTAAAAGACAGTTAAATGCTGTCATTTGAGCTTTGGTACTTGTGTTTCAGGGTCCCTGCATAAATACTTCATCTTCTACACATGTGATCATCGACTCTTTGATATTCAATTAGCCATGTAATACATAATACAGACTTAAGCCTAAATTACACAGACAAAATGCAATATCAAATTTTAAAAACAAGTTATTGTAACACTGCATTAAACTACAGGCTCTATTGTAATTACTGCCACACAGTGGCAAACCGACACACTTAGACAACCTATCAATCCGCGCTACACGTAATTCAAGCGGCCTTTTATCCAGTAGTCTGTTATTCCATATGTAATGTCATAAACTCATTGAGTGTGACAGCAAGAAAATAAAACATTCTAAAAAGCTCAGTGTGTGTTCCCAGTCTGAGCTGGCAGCTGGTATAGAGAGGGACAACTTTACACCACACAAAAAAAAAGCTTCAATATGAAGTTTCATATTTTAGTGTGCCATTTTAAACAAGCAGACAGGCATGGAGGGAGCTGAGAGCCAGTTAAGGAAATATAATTCAATTCAATATAAATGTAATGCAATACGAGGTTAGTATGTGAAAGTCAAGAGAAGCCAGGATGGAAAACTATTTCAAATGGTGAACTTGATTTGTTTGCCACAACAGTTAAATGCAAATTTTGAGCTGAAAGTAAACACAAAAGTTTAGTTTTCTCATTATGTCATTTGCTCACTTTGTCAGTGTTTTGCTAGATGCTATTTTATCTCCTTATCCTCGATAGTAACACAAATGTCCACATGCATCAGCAGCAACAAAAAAAAAACAAACGTTGCCATTGTGCAAACTCACTGAGAGCCCCCTCGGGAGAGTCCCGCTGTGGGGAACTGGACCACGCAGTCTAGCCTTTATTTAGGCCCTGGTTCACAGTTGCCATAAGTCCATTATGAATTTCACAAATGGATCTGATAATTACAGGAAGGGTCAGTGCTAATGAGTGGTCCCCGAGCATCCATCTATTAAACCTATTTCAATTTCCATGGGGGAATGTGAAGAGGAGGGGGGGTTGCAATGATTGCATTTTCCTGGTTGCTATAATTAATTATGTTACTGATGAAATTTAGAGGTGTTTGTTTGGCCTCGGAGTGTTTCAGGTTTGTATGTGGGTGCTTTATGTGCATCCTTACATGCATCTATGAAGTTTATATCCAGAAAAATCATAGTATATAATTATAAACAGACTGAAGGAGAGAGCAGAAAGCAAAGAGCTATGCACTGGCAAGAACAGATAATCAAAATAATATCAGGAAAGAGCACATATTCTTGAACATGAATTCCAAAGATACTTCAGAAGGCATCACTCAGATTACTGGCTTTCAAGTTTTTAGAATGTAGTCTATAAAAATGCAATTCCTCCCTTTGAACGCTCGTGAAAAACCCCAGAAGGCAAAGCAGTGAATACAAAAGACTTAGATTAATACCTGCTTTAAATAAATCCTGAGAAATACATACTACAGCATCAGTACGATTCTAGAAAAGAGCTGATGTGTGTGTGTTGGAACGAGGGCTACAGAGGAACAAAGGGAAATATGGAGAGGGAATAAAAGTGAGCATACAGTTCTCCTCAGTGGCAAATGAAATCAGCTGTCGTTGTTTCAAAGGCAAGACTAATTGTTTTATTAACTAAGCAGGTAGTTCTTAAGAGCAGGGCCCTGCTGATGGCAAGTAGGTGGAAGTAGGCACAAAAGCACACTGCTGCGACCGTGGATCCACCGTGAAAAACAAAGCCAATACCATCGCCGCTCACACTGCTGGAATATTATCAAACTCTCCAACAGTGATCAGTCTTTTGTGACACATGTATAGTACACTCTGAAATTATACCTCAGAGAGGTTAATAAAGGAGTTTAAGCAGGTACAAGCTGCAGTGCAAAGACTAACAGAGCACTCGTGTTCCCAGACAGAACCAAGGGAAAATGTCATATTTCTTTCTCTTTTTTTTCACAAGCATCAATTTACATGCACGCTGGTCGTCCTGTCTGTGTTTTCCCAGACATGGATAATCAGCATATTAGTGTAACTGAGAGGGCTGTTGATCACGAAGGGATTGGGCCATGGTTTAGACCAGGGAGTCCAGACAAGATCCAGGGGGCATCTCCATAACACACACGAGAAACATTCCACATACTCGCAAGCATTTGCACACAACTCTGTAGCCGGGGATGAAGCTTATGATGGTTGATTAGCAGCGCCATGACGGCTGCAAAATGATTACCATGAGAGGGGGAAGCCATCGTCTTTTGCTATGCGGGCGCAACCCCAACGAGACATTCAATAATCAAATCAACCGACAGCATCTCCCAACCATCAACTGCTATGGCATGTGTCCAGGGCTGCCCTATCCATGTACGCAGCCTGGGATGAACTTCGGAGACGAGGCTAATGTAATCTGTACCACTGCATCTCTTTTGTTTTACTCTTTGTGCAAACTTCACTCCACGGGATTTGTTAAATCTTTAAACAGGAATATACATATCCATGACATGTGCCAGACAAGAGAAGTGACACGAAAGACATAAACAAAGACGTGCATGTGTTTCTATGGATGACAGCTGAATGACGCTTTTGTTATGATGCCAATACAATGCCATTTAAACCGTCTCTGATATGTCTGTCTGACATAAAAAAGTCTATATTCCATATATTTTTGTTTGTTTTTATCTCATCTTCATCACCCAGCTTTTATCTCTGTCACCTCTCAGCAGGTATCTAAACACACCGTTGTGAACCAAAAACCAGGCTTGGAAACATTGTTTACAAGTAACATAAATGCATGGTGTTGGTTTGGCCCGCTTGATAGAAAGACAGCTCTCCTTCGTTGATAGTAGTGGGAGACAGGGGCCTAGAGGGGCTTCAATAATCCCCTGTCCCTGGCATCTTGGCATTGTTACTGACAGCCTTCCACCCACCTACAGCGAAGCTGCAAACAGACACACGCACACAGACACACCCCAAAACCACACATGCACACACCCAGGTGAGTGCTAGCTGCCAGTATCTGTTTGGTTTCTAGGAGTGGACACCCACCAGTCCTAGTCCAGAATGCCCACAGCAGCTGGCAGACTGCTATTTTCCCAGCACGCTCCCTTAACAAAGTTTTTTTCTTTCCTTTTTTCAAACCTCCAAGAGTCCATGGGCGAAGTGGGGTTTTTCACACTTGAACAGATGCTTCTATCAAAATATCAGAGGGAAGAAGGAATAGAGAGCGAGGAAAGGTAGGGAGTCGGAAAAAGCCACATGAAAAGGAGGAAGCTCGGAGTGCATTATAGAATGTGACCGTGAGTGTAAAGAAAGTTATGATCAGAGAAGGAGGAATCTAAAGGCATTGAAATGTAAAAAAGAGGACATAAATAAGTCGACTGAAAGGGGAAAATCTTTAAACCATCTTGTAGTTCTGTATGTCAGCGCACAAACACACAAAATGTTTGATCCCTGGAAATTGAGGCATCTCCACCCTCCAAAACCTTGTCTCTCTTTCGTTCCATCTTGATCTATCTATCTGTCTCTCTGTCTCACTGGGAGCAGCGAGAATAAGAGGGAGAAAAGTGATTTCCACATAACAGATTGTTAGGACTGTCACTATATCCCCTGATTTACACAGTCACAGAGGGGGAGGCAGACAAATGCATTTTCACTGTTTACATCGCCCCCCAACACACACACACACACACACACACACACACACACACACACACACACACACACACACATCGAGCCACTCGCATACACACTGCCGTCTAAGTAAAATTTCTCTCACACAGATAGACTCCAACACAAAAGTAAGCGAGCATGCTGCCTGCCACCCGACCCCCTGCTAAATCTATTACCCCAGACTCATCTTGTTGAAATGGAGTCCTACCTGGCAAAAACAGCAGCAGGCGCACTAGCTTCAAATATACTGCCCTCATATACCAACCAAAATGTATCGCTCGCAAACATATTTGCATGAGATCAGGCAAGTTGTATGAAAATACAGCCGCCAAAGTGGTTTGTTTTGTCTTGCTCCTCGTTCTTTTCATGAGGTGTGCACCGCTGAGCGCTTGAAAAACAATGCAGCTGATGGGGCTGATGTTGCCACATCTCCTCTTTCTATATGCATTTGTTTTGTGTTCACGAAGCACAGGTCTGCAGAATAATCATCTCAAGTCTTTGTCACATCGAATCATTTCTCTATCAGAGTTCAGGAGAAAAACAACACATCACAGTATGAGCATCATAAGGCCTTTTCAGTGTCAATTGTAAAAAAAAATGAATCTCATCTAAACCAAGGTGTAAATATTATTTGGGAGAATAGAGATACAAAAAATGACTTTTTTTCCCCTGTTTTGCCCCCACATCATTTCCATTCCCCTCCACAAAACCCAAAATGAGGTTTAGATACAAAGCCTGGGCCATGGGTTCCTAATAGATTTACCCTGATGCCATGGCCACCATTTATCCTGCTCCAAAGCTGCACAATGCAACGGAGTGCTCCTGAATAGCACCGGCAATTACAGTGCATGTGTGTGTTTTTATGTATGTGTGTGTGGGTGCATGTGTGTGTGTCTGTGTGTGCGTGTGCATTGCTCTCTCTTTTCCAGTTCCAAAACCCCCACTACTCCATCTCACCATCCTCTGTGCATGCAGGCGCTCTCACACACACACACGCACACACACGCACACGCACACACACACACACACACACACACACACACACACACACACACACACACACACACACACACACACACACACACACACACACACACACACACACACACACACACACACACACAAACCTTAAAACAGATGTAATAACATGAAACTGCACAGCCATGTGCACTTTGCTCTTTGTAGAAGCCCAGGTGGTTACCATGGAGATGTGGGGTGTGTTTTTTATCTTTTTTTGACTTACCCTAACATTTTATTACCCATCATTATGTATCATTAAATACATACATATTAATGTAAAAAAAAAAAAAACAGGGGTGATGGGGATGGGGGGAGGAGTAAGTGTGAAATTGGGGGAGTATCTACAAAGAAGGAAACACCTGAAAGGGGCCTTGGTGGTTTGATGTCTGCTTGCAGTGTAATTCATGTATGAACATCCCCCCGTGCATTTTTACACCAAAGGATTAAGTCATAGGTCTGTTTATAAAATGCAAAATAACACTAGGAGGGTACTCATACAAGATGAAAGGGATACATAATCCAAGTACTAATAGCTTTGATTAAAGTCTGTAATGAGCTCACTACTAAGCAGTTGGCTTAATATGAATGGGATGGATATTCTGGGGCTTTAAAGAGAGATTCAGTATAACACTTTTAATTTCAGACCAGCTTCCAGAGATATTTTCAAATAGTTATGATGATGTTCCTCATGAGACACTCTATTTTCATCACTTTGTAAAAAAAAAAAAAAAAAAACTAAAAAAAAGTCCATTGCTGTATTTTTCCTGGACCTATCACATCATGTGTGTCACATCATTCCACTTACAATAGCAGTGAAGTATTTTCTTCAAGGTCCAAGGATTGTCTAAAGAAAATCAGTCAAATTGCACCAAAGCACTAGAAATATCAGATCACCTCATATTATAAGTGAAAAGCTACACCAACCCATCTTTCTTTTGGTCCACCACTCCAGCCAGCAGCTTTGTGGCTTCGTCCGACAGCTGGATGTCTGTGTGGGCATGGAGGAAACGGCTCACAAAGTCCTGCGGTGACATGAAGTAGTCGTCATTCTTCTTGACGCTGGCATACTGTAAAGAGGAAAAACAGATACAAGCACAAAAACACATGCTGAGCCTTAGAATTTGATTTTAAAAAAAGAGAGAAACATAAATCGAACGAGTGAAAAGCCGCTTTGATAAGAGGCAAACACAAAAGAGAAAACAAAAATATATAAGTAAAATCCCACCTTTTCAAAAATGGCTTTCAGCTCAGTGGGGTCGGCCCTCCTAGGCAGAACTGCCTGCAAAACAGTAAGTGAACATACAACTTTCAAACACATTAAGTGAATACAGTGGCCCACTTTGTATCAATAGCACATTTATCATCCTTCTGGGTCTTTGTCAACAATTTGAACAACACTGTAGAACTTCTATTTTTTCAGTTTGTGATCCGTAAACAAAGTTTTGCCTGTTTGCGACCCCTTTCACACAGGTTTGAGTGGGGACCAGCTAAACAGAAGAAGAGTGAATACTTTCCTTCAAAGACTGTTTTACATAAATTCAGATGAGAAGTGTTAAATTATGCAGTAATTTACAAGCAAAAATCAAACATGAAATTATCTTGTGGTTTTTAATCACATATCCGTAATTGGGGCTGAACAGTTACTTGCTTTCAATTGAAATCACAATATGAAACAATGCAATTAGCAAAAAGCAAAGGCAACAATTTAGGATATATGAGGTGTGGCTATTAACTAATGAGACTAATGCTATAATTCAATTTACTTGAGTTGAACAGACTGAAAGTTGCAGAGGCTGTTTATGCTTACCTATTAGCCAGTGTATACTACATGGTTGAGGCATGCCAGCTCATTTTCAACTTACAGAAGCCCAGTCTCATTATTTAAGTCACACCTTGAACATTTTGCAGTATTTCCATACTCTCCTCCTTGTGTGCCACAGTGCCAGTCACATTTATGATGGTATCTAATGTGGTAATGTCCCCTCACATGTTCAAATATGAAACTGAAATCCAAACCATTCAGCCTGATCTGTGATTAAATGATCTACCTGGGTAAGTTCCAGTCAGCGAAGAAGGATATTGCATGTATAGCCATGGAACAAGCTAGTAAGTGAACCTTGCATTTATAAAAATTCATCAAAAACCGAATTTTGTTGAGCTGAAATATGTTTCTGCAACACACACTTACTCCAGTTAACCATTTCACAATCTTGTAACCTACTGAAGGGCCCAGTTCAGAATTAATGCTGTAAAGGATGATGCTGATGTGCTTTTTTGAAAGTCTGATAAGTGGCTGATAACTGTTTAAGCATTCACATTGGCAGGTGCTGCAGTGTCACACACAGGAGCATACATTACACCTGTTTCTAAGCATCCAGGTTGTACACAAATAATGGCATACAAAAGCATTTCCTCAACTCTGTGAGAACTTCTGGTCCTACAGGTAGTTCATGACAGGACTTCCACGGCAGGTAGCAGGATGCTAACCAAGGTTATCAAGGTTCATTGCAGTAAGTTAACTGGAGATGGGGCCTGAAAGGAGCAAGGAGTGTTTTAAATAGGCAGCAACAGCCTCATTGCTGCACTTTGCGCCATTGTCGAAACAGCAACTCGGTCAGTTTTTAGAAGCTCTTAGCCAAATGCACCTTAACTAGCTAACCGGCTACAGTAAAGCCTCAATGTCATTGCCGTGTGGTCGGTGTTAAACTCTAGCACATCCTCTTAGCCGGCTAACGGGCAGTTAGCGAGCGCACCGGGCAGACTTCCTAACCGGCGGAGAGCTTCACGGAGGACACCGCCGGGACCGAGCACATCACCGACGAGGCGACGTCTCCTTTCAGAGACGTGACAGAGTGATGTAGGGGCGAAAACTGAGCAGCTGCTTACCTTTGCTGCCATGCTAAACAAGCTGCCTGTCAGATAGTCCCGTTCACTTCCTCCTGCGTGACGACGTTCCCATGGAGATCACGCGCCGGTGCAGTGAAAGGAGGATGAAAGAGGATCAGCTGTGCACGTGGTGCGGAGGCACGAGGGTCAACTGGTCAGCGGGCTCGTGTCAGAGCCATTCACTGATCCATTCATTAATGTGTGTGTGTGTGTGTGTGTCAGTGAGACTTTCTGTAGGTCAATTTCAATTCAATTTGCTTTATTGACATCAATGTCAATTGAGTCAATACAGCAATTATATCACAGAACAGAAAAACCATGTATCATTCATCATCAAAACACACACAAAAATAGAATTGAGAGTCATAGCATGTATCACAAGACTAAATATGTTGATTGATATTATCTAAAATGTGGTCAGGGCCAATGTTCCCTCTAATTTTTCATGAGTCTGAGCAAACACAAACTCCCTGAGCGTCCCTTGGACCACTGTGAGCAACATCAGACGTGTGCACTGTGGTCACACCAGCATCGCATCCATTCAAGTTACATGGTTCATTAAAAGAATCAAATTACAGCATTTACATTTCTGTTAAAACACTTTGTCAACAGGAGCCAGTTGAAGGCAGCAGTGATTTTAGTGACACTACAATGTATAAGAGTGAAGTTATTGAATATTTGTCTCTCTTTACTGTTGCAGCGGTTTTGCAAATCGCAGACAGACCCTGTTCACTCCATAGACACCAATGTTATTCCTGTAGCTTGAAAGACAGCTACTTTTGATAAAACTGGGCTTGCAGCACATTGTCTGCCTTGCAACAATGGGAAAGAGGCACCGTTTATGTTTTGACAACCTATATCTAATGAGTTATTGATGCTGGAAATCCGAATCTGTGAATATCTTTCCAACTTTACTGAACTTGGGGCCACTACCACCTAAGGAGTGATATATTTAATTTTGAAAAAAGCATTTAGCCATACTTAAAGCTTTAAGTGCTTTATTAACATGGAACTAAAAATGTTGTATTGTTTTATTATCAAAGGTTCTGTCTGAAAAGAGGTGGCATCATTTTAAACAGTGAAATCAAACTAACAAAATGTAATGACCAACCAGTGTGCAATACTGGATTCTGCAAAAACATAAACAACTTTTTTTTTAAAAAAATCTAAATCTTATCTTAACACAGTTAATGTATTAACTTATTTTTGTGTGTATGCATGTATTTATTGATTTATTTAGTACTGTTAACATATCAGAGTTCTGAGTGAATTTTTCTTAAGATAGGCAAAGGCCATTTATTGATTACATATAGGCTCTTAAATGTTTATTAAAAACTAAAAAGCATTTTAAAAAAAACAACTTAGGCATTTATTGAGTCACTAAAATACTGTAGAGTACAGACCACATCAGCATGATTAAAAGCATCCTCTGGTAAATTAACAACCAGATACTGATGTCTCTCACCATATGGACTTCAGGAGATGACTGGGGGATGATAAACTGTGACCTACTGGTTGGGTTCTCTCTGTTCTCATGTTTCTTACATGTTTGTCCCTGACAGCCGGGTCGTAATGTTTTTTGAGCAACACACCATACTATGATGTTTTTACAATGATGGTTCTACTATGGAACCAGTTTGACATGTTCAGGTGTTCTTTGTGTGAAAACTCAGAGATTTCAGGTATCAGAAGGTGGTTTTCAACTTTCTTTGTTAACTTTCTGCTTCAACTTTAAATTAAATTTCCTTCACTAAGCCAGCCCTCTGGACTCCCAGTAAGCTGTGTTCCTATTGGCTGTCCAGGTGGCTGATTGGCGTTATCAGGAACACCTGAGCAGCTCAGTGTCTTCCTGCTTTATTTAGCTGCAGACAAACATTTCCTCTGTTTCTCTTCACCACTGAACTGGGTTTGGCTCTGTTGCTTTAGTTAGTTCTTTAGGCATTGGCTTGCAGCTTCCAGCAGCAAAATCAGCTTTAATGTGTTTCTTGGTGTGCTTTAGGGCTTTGTACTGGATAGTTGTGTTGGTAAATGAGGTTCTTTAGCCAAGGTTAGCACATGGTGCTAATGTGTGCAGTGATTAGTGGATTTGGTACAGTTGAGTTGTGTCTTTATCTTGGCTGTAGTGAGTCTTTAGAGGTTTTTGGTCAGACACATTCTGTATTCTTGTGAACCAATGCTGGTTGTCTAGAAGGTAAGAGTTCCTGTCCTGATTCTCTGTTCTCAGAGGTTCTCTGGTAGGCTGCAGGAGACTTTAGTGTTTGGGTTGTACTAGTTTGGTTTTTGTATGGTTTCATTTGGACGACTATCTTGAGGCCCCTCCATGTGGTTTAGTGAGGTTTTCTGCAACAGTTCTACAAAGCAACCTGCAGCAGAAGAGACTTTGAGAGTTTTTAGGAAGTTCTGGAGACCAGACTTTAGAGCAGCAGAAACATTTGTCAGCAGTTTGAGCAGGAGAAGGTGAGCTTCAGAGTAGAAATGAGACAGAAACCTTCTTGACCCGTGTGGTGAGGTCCTGAACCAAGAGTTTGAGCAGGTTGTGAAGAGTCTGTAGTTCTTTGGTCTGAAAGCACAAGAAGAGTCGACTCATTAAAGGAGAAAACAGGAGATATTGTTGGTTCTTCTGTCGCTCTGCAGTTTCCTTAGACTGAATATCAAGTTTATATTTTAAATGATTTCCCATGTGAGCCCAAGAAGACTTCAATAAACTCCATCCATCCCCTGGACACAACATATTTTATTACCATATTAAATCTTTTTTTTTTGTTTTTTTTTTTAATGTTTTTGAGTTTTAATCCTGGTTTTAGCATAGTTTTTTCTCTCTGCTTGTTTAGTTTTGTCATCTGTGTAAAAGGTGCTAAACAAATAAAGTTGAATTGAT
This sequence comes from Amphiprion ocellaris, assembly GCF_022539595.1. Classification (NCBI taxonomy): domain Eukaryota; kingdom Metazoa; phylum Chordata; class Actinopteri; family Pomacentridae; genus Amphiprion; species Amphiprion ocellaris. Next base: position 12,212,522 of record NC_072780.1, read on the forward strand.
AAACTGAATGACTAACTCATGATTGTGACAACAGAAGTATTTTCATTGTGATTTAAGGGTTTATTTCATTTTTAAGGTTGGGGTTAAAATCTTGACAGAAAAATAAGATTAAAGAAATAAACTACATAACAAAAAACAAATCAAACGAAAAAAAATTAAAACAATAAAACTTTAAAAAAGTTTTATTATTAAAAAGATTTAAGAAATCTAAGATGTAATTTTCTAATTAAACATTTAATTTTTTATTAAATGTTTTGTCTTTTTAAAGGTTTAATAATCTAATTAAATGTTTTGCATTTTTTTAAATGTTTAATATTCTTGTTTAATTTTATTTTTTAAATGTTTAATTATGTAAAATATTGTATCTGTAATTTTTAATATTTGTATTTTAAATTTTTTTTTAAATTTCATAATGACATGTATTGTATGTTGTTGAATTATCTAATTCAATATTTTGTCTGTTTAATAGAGTTAAACTTTAAATACAATTAAATTATATGTACATATACCACCTTTTAATGTTTAGTTTTCTTTTTAAATGCTTCATTGTATTTTCTGTTTAATTCCTATTTGAAGTTTTATTGTCCTTAAGATGTAATTTTCTAATTAAACATTTAATTTTTTAATTAAATGTTTTGTCTTTTTAAGGGTTTAATGATCTGATTAAATGTTTTGCATTTTTAAAAATGTTTCACATTCTTCTTGTTTAATTGTATTTTTTAAATGTTTAATGATGGGAAATACTTTATCTGTAATTTCTAATATTTGTATTTTAAAAATTTTGTTTAATTTCATAATGACATGTACTGTATCGTGTTGAATTATCTCATTCCATATTTTGTCTGTTTAATATAATTTAATGTAATTTAATGTTTTACTCTATTAAACAGACAAAATATGGAATGAGATAATTCAACACGATACAGTACATGTCATTATGAAATTAAACAAAATTTTTAAAATACAAATATTAGAAATTACAGATAAAGTATTTCCCATCATTAAACATTTAAAAAATACAATTAAACAAGAAGAATGTGAAACATTTTTAAAAATGCAAAACATTTAATCAGATCATTAAACCCTTAAAAAGACAAAACGTGGACGGACATATAGCTCAACGGGTTAAGCGGATGACCCATGTACAGGGGCTGGTCCCTGACGCAGCGTCCTGGGTTCGAATCCCACTTGTGGCCCTTTGCTGCAAGTCTTCTCCCCTGTTTGTCTCTCACTACATGTATCCAATAAAAGGCCAAAAAAGACAAAACATTTAATTAAAAAAATTAAATGTTTAATTAGAAAATTATATCTTAAAGACAATAAAAGTTCAAATAGGAATTACACAGAAAATACAATGAAGAATTTAAAAAGAAAATTAAACATTAAAAGGTGGTAAAACATTTAAAAAGAAAAACCTTAAAGATTTAATCGAAACATTAACAGACTGTCTGAAGGTTCAAACTAACAGAGAACTACTCAAGAACTTTTAAGATTTCAGTCCTCAGACTGTGTGAAGGTTCAAACTAACAGAGAAGTACTCAGGAACTTAGAAGATATCAGTCCTTGGACTGTCTGGAAGTTCAATCTAACAGAGAACTACTGTGGGACTTAGAAAATTTCAGCCCTCAGACTGTGTGAAAGCTCAGGTCCTGAGGACTCGGGAGATGTGGAGGCTTTGAAAGTCTTGGAACTGAGGGTTCAACCCTCCAGCACAAAGGCTAAAGTCCAACCTCCTGAGAAAAACGGTCGAGTCGAGACTCAAGTTAAAAAAAACTCGAAAATGGCAAAAAAAATAGATGATAAATGCGCAAAAAAAATAAATAAATAAGTATCTGAGTGAGTAGCTCAGGGGAAAAGAAGAGAGACTACCAAGTGGAAGGTAGTAGGTTCAAGACCCACCACTGGCATTTTTCTTTGTCTTTGTCAGGATTTTGATAAAATTTAAGAAGGGTCTGGTCTTGAACCAGCGACCTGCAACTCTACAAGTAAACCCTTAACTCACTGAGCTACAGATCAGAAGAAAAGAAGTATTTTCGTCGTCCCTTTGGCATCGTAGTTAATAAAGTGACCACATGGGTGGAGTCAGGGCGGAGAGTAGACGGGGAGGTGGGTGGCAGCCTCCCCCCTCTACAGACCTGACCGTGAACACCGTCGACACCCACCTGAGGGAGACGCTGCCTAAGATCTCAAGGCTGCTTGGTCGTGGTCTTTCTGGCACGTACTCTTCCAAGATGAGCCAGGAAGTTTAACACTGATGGAATGACACCAGGTCTAAGCCGACAAACTTCCACTTCCTCCTCAACCCATAGTCTCTGGGAAACCTACATGGAGTAAGAAAAGTAGACAGAGAAGTAAATAAGTCTGTACACACCATATTAAAAAGAAATCATGCTAATAAATTAAATACAAATAACCGAATTCGCCAATATACTGGAGACCAGAGCTATTTAACTTAATAAGTATAACCTTGTTTAGTAACATTTCAATTATTTGAGAGCAGTCCTAAAGAACTGCCTGTAATCCCAATCATAAAATGGGTTTGGAGGAAGAACATAGATGGTAATCTGGATATACATGAGTTAGGCTTTATAACTACTATTGGTAGTATTGGTGGTAGTAATACCAATGTGACTACTACTAGTAGTAGTGGTAGTACACACTACTGCTGCTGATACTGGCACTGCTACTACAACTTGTAATACTATTACAAATGCTGATACTACTTCTACGACTCTAACAGCTGTTTATACTACTACTGCTGCTTGTACTTTTAGTATTACTACTACTGCTTGTACAACTATACTACAGCTACTATTAATCGTCTGGTATTTGGTTGTCAAGCTGCTAGCTCGCCTTAGCGTTTTGCTAGTGGCTAACTAGTTAGCTCTCATAGACTGGAAGCTCTCAACAAGATTTCATAATGAAAAAAGAGTCAAAAACTCTTCTTACCTATGAAAAGTCATTCCAAGTTTCCTTGTCTCAATCGTACGACGCAGTGTGTAATTGTATGCAGCACAGTGAGCTGGCATACTTGTCTCCGTTTTCACGCCGTCTACATCAACGGAATGCACTGAAACTTTGCTCCCACTAGCTTAGCCTCGCTGTAGCACGCAGCTCAAAGGGGCGTGTCCTATCTACTCATTCATATCTATGAGAACAACGGTGGCTGCACATATGGACGCCTGACGTTGATTAGCTGCGTAAATACCATTATATACAGTCTATGGTAAATACGTATGTGAATCGCATCATTGGCTGCAGCAGCCAGTCACCGGTCACTCACTGACTCACATTGAAAAATAGCACAGAATGAATGGTTACGTGTTTATTTTATTTACAATTTAGGTTGGATTTTTTTTGTGCGCAGCGCAGATTTTCTGTGCGCGGAGACCGTGTCAGCAGTGCGCAACTGCGCACGCGCGCAGCTTAGAGGGAACAGTGGTCAGGGCTTAAATCAGCTGTGTCCCTGGATGTGTACATCATCATGGGTTATTTCAAGGGCCTACAAGTTAATTCACCTTAGAAACATTTACTACCATGCTGCCTTAAAAATGTGAGTTAACTGCACTTCACTTGATTAATTTGGTCAGTCTAATGAGTTGGGAAAATTAACTTAAGTTCAAAAGAACTTAAAAGATTAAGTTAAATCAACAAGTCACATAGTCAGTGGTTACAGACCAAGTTGCTTTAAGTAATATTAGTTATAAGTTTAAAGTGTTTCTTCTTCATCTACCAGTGAGATCTTACAACCTCACCCGTTAAAGCCATTTTTGAGCAGTCAGTACAAATATCAAATGTGAGACAATTACAGTGAGACAAATTATGTGTCTATGAGTGAATTGTTTTGATTCTTATGAAAAGAAACAAGCATAACTCATTTTAACATGTATTAAACACACACAGCAAGCTTTCACTGTATTTTCTTGTATCTTTCTCTTTGTGGAGTTTTAGCTCTCTAACGGTGCATCCTGGGAAGTCTGCTTATATGCTAGTTTTTTTTTTTATTGATTTAATTTAATGAGTTGAGTGAATTCGCAGCTTATCATTCATTCAAATGAGAATTTTAAGTCAAAAATTCCTCATTTAGAACATAAGAACTCATGTTTTTATGCTGTAAAGGGATATGAAAAGAAGAAATCTGACATTCTTAGTTCCATTTGCTAGATATTAGCAAAACATGTATATTTACAGTCACTAAACTTGAAAAGATAAGTTGATCTGACTTAATTCCTTTGTGATGTTTTACAGTGTACTGGACACAGGGATATAGGCTCAGAAGGTGTCACATGGCCCTTAACTTTATTTGATGCACAACATGGGTTAAGAGCTATCCATTTTCTATTGAATATGGGTCACTTTTGACCCATGTTGTCCATGAAAGGGTTATCTTTATTTGATGTGACTTATTATTTATCATTGTTAAGTTACAAGAATCACTGCCACCAGCTTGAATCTGAATACAGCGGTACAATGCACACTTACACCATAATAATTCCATATTAAAATGATAGCAGTCAAGGGATTTAAATATATTTGACAACAGAATAGCTCTGTTTGCATTAGAGATTGTACCTATAGCAACAAAGGAAAATCCCTAGCTCAAAAATGACTGACAATAAAATCTATTTTTTTAATGATAATAGACATTTCTGCGTTTAAAATGATCGGAAATAATAGGAAAGGCATAGATTTCTGTCAAATAGAGCGGCACAGAAGGAATTTACTGTATGCGAATCGCTCATGCTTACTGTTGTGCAAAGTTATTCCCTAAAAGCCCATTCTGAGCCTGGATAAACCCTGCTCAGGTAAGGTAAATTGCAAAATACTTCTACTAGAAAATATGCAACACAACAACAATGTGCCACTGATAGTTATGGAGTTGACCTTTTTTTGGTGCCCTGGGTCTTATATTGTCATCATATGGCAATAGTCATGTCAACCACCATCACACGAGGATTTAATATTAACCCTATCTTTATAATGTGATGTGATTTTTGCCCTCCAGTAGCGCTAATGTGATCATTTTTCTATAACAACCACTTTAAGATTTAATATATACAGTATTAAACACGGTTATTTCTTTGTGACTTTATTCTGACGCACATTCAGTCCCTACTGTACTGGGGAACAGAGGTCTTTAGACATCAGTATGAAAGCCTTAGTTCCTTCCACAAGCCTCCTCTTTCCTTGCAGTAAGTGGTTCCTATACTTTATTTCCAGCTTTTCCAGCCCATCTGTGTTTTGTGCCAGGAGGGAAAAGGTACAGAGAGAATTTCATGACTACAAAAGCAAAGGTTAACATTACTCACAGCATAAAAACAATTTAAAAGGGAGCAAAAGGGCTCTAATGGCCTGACAGTCTTCAAAGAAAATGTATTTTGCGCTCAAAATAATTCATAGCTTTTTGCCGGTGGCTTTTCAGCTTCCTGGAGACCCAGCATGAACCACTGTATTTTTCCCAGCAGGCTCTCTGCTCCTCGCAAAATGGCCTTCACCAGGGCATACCTTGCATCCCCTCCAAATATTGACAGCACCGGGCCCATCGCTTATTGGAAAAATGGCTGTAAGTAATGTTTTATCAGCCGATGCAATCTCCACACCTGTATTTTCTCCTGTCATAGGACAATATTTGACAAGATTAATGATTTGATCTAGTGACATTTATTTCCCATCACTGTCAATCCGCCAGCAAACAACTCACTTACTTGTGGCATTTAGTGTAGGAAGCATGTAGTAGCATTTGCTTTCCTTTTGTATTATTCATGAACTGCAAAGTTTACTCGAGGCATGTAATCTACAGTTACCAGCAGCTCAGACGTGAAACTCTTGACTGTTTACATGGAAAATTCTTTTTAAAAATTACACTCTGTGAAATGATGATTGCTTGTCAGGTCTCGAGAAGCGTCGCAAAGCCGGGGCTCTATTTTTAGGAATCAAACCAACAATGATTGTGTCAACATCCCAAAAAGCAAGTGGGGTAATAATAAACCTTGCTAACCTTTGAACTTCCATGGCTTCAGGGGTCTCCTGCCCACGTCCCCAGGGGCCCACGTGTCCTGACAGCTTGAGCGATGAGTGGCGGACGGCTGTCTCAATCCGCCTCCTCCTATTTTTAACCCATACTAAACACAGAGCCTCGAAAATAGGCCCGAGCTCTAAACAAATGATTAATAGGGCACTTAGGGTCTCCACACTGACCCGCGTGTCCCTATTAACAGCCAATAACGGAGGCCCTTTGGGGTCAAAAGGTTTAAAGACTTTCTAATAAAAGTAACAGAGACATGGGGATGTGTTTTGGAGGAGAAAAAGTTGTGTCTCAGTTTGAAATGCTGACAAGTTAATAATCCCTTCTCAAATGGCCCTACCACAGTAAAATGGCCAGTTTGTTCTTACTTTTATTGCTATCATCTGTCAGTCACTCACATCTTTCTTTTTTTTCTGCCTCTTCTTAAGTGGACAGAAAGCTAAAACAGCTTTACTCTAATGTTCTTGCTGGGGCTTTATTCTCCTTCCTCTCGCTCTCTTTTCTTTTTTTTGGTCGAATATGAATTCTTATTGTAGTTTTAGGCAGAAAACGCCTAATGGATTCCCAAAGACGTATTCATGACATGGTAATGAGATTCAAATTTGTAAGACGTTTTTACCTGAAAAAAAAAAGAAGCAGCTTGTGGCAGCGGCTTTGTCCTGTTTTCCACAGCTCAAGAATACAGCTTCTCAGTCACTCTCACTATTCCTAATGTCATTTCAAAATGTATGTGATGGAGATACAAAACCGTTGACAGTTTAAATGTGGAAACAGCGGAGGAAGGTATTGATCAGTCCCTTGTCAAAATAAGGTTTTCTATGTATTGTATTGTTGCATAATATTATCCTAAAATATCTTGTTTTAGGCAGCTAATTTTCAAAAATTGAGTATATGGCACATATCATACATCTAATATGAGTAAAGTAAGAAATTCAGGAAATGTAGGTGTTTCTTATATATTATATATGATTGATTTTACAAGTGGAGATGCTTTAAAAGGTGTAACTGTGGATCACTGGGCTTCCTTGAAAATGAAATATAATAATACATGTAATTTGAAGTGTCTTTTATCTAACCAAAGGACACATTACATGAGGAAAGCAAGAAGATGGTCATCATAATAATCTGATATACACTCTAATAATGCTGTTTGTTTACAGTCTAAGAAGTGTTTCAAGGGACCTATTTCCATCATTTAATTAAACACATAGTTGCAAGATAAGCAATCTAATTCACTGATTTAGATATAATAATTAAGTTGCAAACATTATTTGGATGGGATGGGTTGATATAATAACATTGATAATTGCATCAATTTCACATTCTGTGTCATTTAAGCTCAAATTTCTGCATTAGTTGGTTTAAAACTAAACTGTACTTGAGGTAATATAATGAAATTGGCTTGATAACTTAATTTTTCTCCATCCTGAGTTCAGGATTTCAAGTCCCCTCCTCTATTTTTACATGTGTGAAGAATTTCAAACAGTTAGAATGGGGATTGAAAAGAATTTTTATCGTAGAGGAAACGTTATTTCCCCTGACTTAATGTAGTTTGTTGGTTGAACATAAATATAATATGATCACTAGACATTTTCAAACTGTTGCATGGCAGTGTTAGTAGTAAGTGCAAGTGTGGTGATATTCTACATGTTCTTGCTTTTAACAAAGTCCATTAAAAGGCCCAAGTCAAGAATTACTAGATTGTACTGACAATTGCTATCTGCGTATCTGAAGTAGGATATCTTATTCCTCTCTGCCATGAAGTGTGAATGTCCAAAATAACTATTTAAAACACATCAATGAGCCACAGCATTGCACAGAGTGATTTGTTCCTTCACTACATGTAATTTACTGTGAGTCAGTCTCATACATATCCTCCTCCTGCCGCTGGAAATACTTTATATATCAGTTATTGTTGTTGTTGTTGGTTTGTTTTTTTAAATCAAACTATATTTTTGTGAGCTACTCAGTGGGAACCTGGATACTTGGAGCTGAATGTGAAGTATAAGGTAGAAAAGTCAGAATATAAACCCAGATGTGAACTAAGACATTACTGGTTTTCATATTTTCATTGGATGTCTTGAAATAGCAATACAATAGCATAACACAACACAAAAATCATCATTAAAAATGACTGACATATTGCAAAGCTCAAAAGCTCTTCATATAAAGGCCAGCAAACTGCAAAAGGCAAACTGGGAAAATGTGTTTTTTATGAGCAAATTTGCCATATAATGTGCTGGAGGGACAGAATTATGACCTCTAGTTAGTGTCTCTGATTTATTTTACTCAGCAGGCACACAGAGCAGAACTGCTTTATAAAACTGAAGATGTTTTTCTCCTATTTGCTTGTCAAAATCAGATTGTATGGCCCTAATTGGGTGGCCCTGACATAACCCACATCTTAATTCTTCCAAGAATCACTTTGTTTTGTACAATTTCAGCTGATATTATGTCTTGCTGGAGGACACATCAGCATAACTGCTGATGGACACGGTGGCTGCTAACCTGCAACCACTTGATTACAACCACTTTCCTTCCCCTCCAATTAACTGCGTTTCATCTGAGAACCCAGATTCATGCCAAAGCCATTCCAGTTGTGCTGAACATTTGAGAAAAAAAAAACAAAAACGCAAACTCGGAGATGAAAAACATCCATTGTGCAACTGAAAAACCATTGCAAACTTCACACTTGCCAAAATGGGAATTCTAAATCACTTAGGAGTGTCACCAAAACCACACGGCAGACAGACTGCTCAGATACTGTGGGGATGACTCAGACAAATCTGTTTTGCATAAAGGACGAGAAGGTGGTGAGAAATGATGTGGCCATTCTTATGAAATCAGCCTTCACACAATATGTTGCACGTACAAGACAAAAAATGTGCTTCTAGCCCTTATTTTGACATTTTGTGCTTTTTAAATGGTTCTTTACAGTTCGATAAGAAGCACTTTTTGCTAACAGCTATTATGTTCTTTCTTTATCGGTCGTATAGGGAGTCTATTAGCAAAATAACAAATTTCCTTCTGTAAGCTTTGCAGTCCGAGTAACAACAAAACAATGCATCTTATTACTTTACTGCAATCAGGTTGTCAAACACTATTCTTAATCATTGTACATAACATGCAGTGCATTAAAGTGGCATTCTTGTAAACACCATATTTGTAATAGTGTGTGACAAGCCGCCTTTGTTTACACCATAATAACTGGGTGTTTGAATAACTTCTCAGTGACTCTAAGTAACCAGCCAGACTCACTCTGCTTCCATTCAGCTGTGCAGCCTGATAACCTGGACTGACATGGAGTGGACTGTGGATATCAAACAGTAGGGTTGAATGGACTTCTCAGCCATTTCACCTGCAGTCTTGGGGGTGTACTTCCTGAGCACACGATTCAAATGTATGTGTGGTGCACATCCGCCTGTCACATTATGCAAATTTTGACGTGTGCATTCATAAACATGTGACACATGGAGCGTTAATAGCCGCCCCCACCCACATGCACGCACATACACACCGCTTGAAGCAGCCTCACTTCTTTTGCACATTCTCCCTGTTTTCCATCCGTCATGAAATTCTCCTAAACCTTAAGGCGTGCTGTCTTTGCTGTAGCTTCTGAATGAATCTGTTTAGCATCTTTCAGTTCACATGAAGCGCTACACTAACCATGCTTCGGGGCATCTGGGTTGGGCCGAGGGCCTGGCAAGGCAGGGGGAAGGGGTGGATGGGAGTTTTGAGATGGTCCAGACAGGCTAGTGGGCAGGCTTGAGCTCCTCTCTTTCACAACAACAAGGACCCACACTGGAGCACGCTCAGACCCTGCAACCTGAGAGGGCACAGGGGTCCTCCAGGATGCCTGGTTTGGGATAAATGAACCCAGATGCTTCCCGCAAATGCAGAACGACCAGGCCCAGGGAAAGAGGGTTACAGAAAAAGAGGAGGCTTACCTCCTTTTTTTTCCTTCTTCTTCCCTATTTGCGGCAGTTGTCTGTCAAATTCCTGCACTCTCTCTCATAACTACTGATCACAGAGGCCTCCATGCAAGGAGCATTGTGGGAAATGATCAGATGGCTGCTTGTCTTTGAAGGAGAATGAGAGCAGCAGCAAATCTTTAAGTCCTTTCCTGTTCCTCTTCCTCTTAAGCTGCCACCTGGACTGAAGGAGGAGGGAGAGAGAGAATGATGGTCGCGTTTGTCTAAATGACTTAATTGAAGTTCAAGTTAGCAAGGGAAGTTTTAGAATGTAACATGAACATTGTGAGTAGGAGTTTTTGAATTATTTACTTTTTAGATGTAGGTTTCTTATCCATCCTAGTAGCACACTTGATCCAAGATGTCGAACTGCCACTCTGTCTCAGTTTCTGTTAAAGGAGGAGTGAACAGTTCAAAATACTTGACTTTTGATCAGTAGCTTTCTCTTATTTATGCTGTAAATGTGAAGCTACAGCCAGCAGCCAGTTAGGTTCACATTAGACTCACTGGATGTACAGTGTGAGTATAAACCTGACTTTTTTTGCATTTGCTTGACCTTTCACTGCCTTCAAAATCCCTGTCACTATAGGAAACAACCTCCAAACACAAACCTACATGCTAAAAACAGCAAGGCCTGACAATGATTTGGTTTGTGCAACAAGACAGGTGGTCAATTAGCCATTTTGATGACAATACTTCCTGCATGCAAATGTTCCACTAAAACAAGTTACTCTGACTTTACTTAACAGGGACACTGTTGGTGTATCTTGAGGGGTCTACCACAAAGCGACATAAATGGGTTAGCAAGGTATTTTGAGCCTAAAGTCAGAGTTTTCCACATCACAATAGTAGGTCTCATTTATATTTCACAATTGTGTTTGTGTTGATCAATTGAGCAACTCATGCTACACAGCTAACCTCCTCCAGAGAAGGTTCTGTTCAGGGTTTGCGATTTGAATCGGCTTAAAGAAGTGTCATTCTTTCAACAGTTTTTCTCCTGATCATATTCTCCATGAGTAATAGATTCTCATCTGAGGGAATAAATCACATCTGTTGCAGTACCACAAACTCTATATGTCTCCTTGCAATGGGATGCATTTAGTTGATGATGCAGAAAATGCAAAAACAGTTTTTCATGCTTGGTCCTGTTTTGCCATTAGATCTATTTCACACTGCTGATACTGCAGCTAATAGGACGCAGATTAGAAAACAGATCAATCTATTGGTATTTAATACAGAACTTAATCAGCCATTAACATTAATTTGCTTTGATTTGGCCAAAAACTACAGTGATTTCTATGCATCCTTCATTATGGGACAGACCTACTGACACTTCTTCAGTATCATGTTTAAATGTATGAAGTTTAAAGTTTCAGAGCTCTAATGTGCAGCTGTCATGTCAGAAATAAACAGCTGCATTGAGAGTGCACATATTAACTTGAACGATTAACAATTTTCTAACAGCATTCCTCTCTTGCATCATTTGCAATGTGTTCTTCAATGCTCTCCATTGTAACAACCTTTTCCTCTTTCCTGATCAGGACACTTTGTGTGGAAGAAGAGTCAAATGCATCAAATACCCCTTTTATGGGAGCGTGCACAGAGCCTGGGGAAGAAAACCTGGTTAACAAATGAAGTTTATAACCACCATTGTGAGTCTGTTATCTCTGACTGGGGTTTTAAGTTTTGATGAGCTGAATACACAAAGAAAGCCTGGCCATGTCAAACTTGCTTCATAGTACCCCCTTAGGGCTTAGCAGGACCCAAATGATTGCGATTGGTTTAAAGAAATACTAAACAAACTGGACAGCTTTTTACCCTATGGTGCTGTCAGACCATTCTTCACTTAGCTACACTTTTAAGAGTTTGTAACTGTAACTTTTTGAATGCTTGACTGTTATTTTACTCGTTTCCCTGTTTTCTTAAATCACAGATAATAACTAGTAAAACCACAGAAAAAAATGCATGTTAACCCTAAAAAACATGTGTCCAAAAATTTCCAAAATTTGCAGTTTTACCAATTGTAATTTTTTTTACAACGTCTCCCCCAAAAATATTACAGATATTTGCCCTCATTAAAAAAAAAAAACAGATTTGTTCTGTTTTGATAAATCACAGAAAATATCTTGTAAAATCACAGCAAAAAAGTATTAATTTGCAAGTTGATTGTGGAAAAGAAAGGCCAAAAATGTACGTCATGTCCACATAAAAACTTAATACAATACACTTATTTTTTCTTTTACAATGTGTGACCATAAAATTGCACTATTTACTCTAATTACATTTGCTAAAAAGATAAATATGTTACCGATATTTGCTGCTATTTTCACAATTTTAACAGTTTTTGAACATTACAGTAAACTTTTTTTCTGTTATCCATCCTGCCAGATTTTTTACTTTTTTTTTCTTTTTTACCATGTAAGGTTAGCATAAAACTTAACATAAAACATTAAACTCACCAAGAAGTTACAGTGTTCTGCCAGAAAAAAAAAGAAAATGTGTCATTTTTACACCTCCATTTTGCACAGACTAAACAAACACAATACTGCTTAACCAGTTAGGTATAAAGGTAACACCAGATGTGTTTTTTACCCCAGTAAGGAAAGCTGTTCCCCCTGTTCCTAGTGTTTATGAAAAGATGAGCTAACCAGCTTGTTTTCCCCAAATGTGAAACTGCTTTTTAAGACACTTGTGCTTGTCTGGTATCACACATGTTTTCAAAGTGCTGATTTTTCTGTCAACAACACAGTGAATAATGTGATTGGCCCTGTGTGGAAATCTTTCTGCAACCTTTTCTTTGTTGTCAAGTAACTCATGTCCACCTGCAAAGTGCAACCCTGTCCTCAACTAGAGCTGGGTGGTGCGATAATGATAATAATAAAAAAAACTGACGACATGGAAACGCTAGAATGCAGATGCTTTCTTTTATGCAGTAGCGCTTCAAAGTTTCTTTTCCACTGCAGTCTGCAGCGATGTGTTTCTCACCAGGGACCTCAGGAGTAACCTGTGTCACTACTAATCTGCCAGGCCCTCCTGATGCCATCCAGATGCCCCATCCTGAAACACACACCGACTTCTTTGTTTGCTTCACTTGGGGTTTAGGCGCTTTTTCCCCCCTCTTTCACCAAGTTAGACATGAACTCGCACATATACAGATCCACACATGCTTACACCAGTTCACGAGCACGGACACACTCATTTTGAACCAACATAGATGTTTGGATACACACTCGAGCACACACACACTCAACCTCACTCACAAACCACCCCCTGTCTGAGGTAGATGCAGCAATGAACGACAAATTTCCCTTTTCCATTTCGCTAAGTCTCGCCTGTTTTAGCTCACTCCTAACTTTCCTTGCCATGTCGGAAGAACAAGAGTTAAATTAAAGAGGACTAAATTTCCTGAAATGAAATGACTGTCAACTCGACTTTGCTCCATCATCTTAGAAGAGTGCAAGAAAAATACCCCAGTCCTTCCATTCTGTTTTCACATAATGAACGGCAAACAGAGTTTGAAATATCAAAGGCAGCGGTGGTAAAAGGCATCACTCTCAAATGAATTATGAAAGAAAGTTGAGTTGTTTGTCTGTCTTTGATCTCAGAGATTTGCATTGAGCCGGCAGCATGTAGCCCCTGCATATGTCACCATGACCATTAGGAAGTGCTGACATCTGTCTGATTAGGATGACAAAGCAGTAAGCACCTATGTGTGTGCATGTGTGTGTGCATGTGTGTGTGTGTGTGTTTTTGCGCTGCCAAACCCCAATCTGTTGTCCAAAGTGTCCATGCGCTTGCATTAATGCGATTTCTGTGCATCTGTTCATCACTTTGCATTGAGTGCATGAGGAACTGTGTGTGCATCTTTGTTCTTCCACCACATCTGTGAGTGTGAGGATGAGAGAGTGCATGCCTGCATGGTGCGCTGGCTGCCTGTCCTGCCTTGAGGGGAGATAAATGGCTGAGTGTTGTTGTTGTCCAGAGAGCAGACACTCAGACAGCCGCTCACACATGATTAATTGTTTCCTTGTTGGGACTGGGACCAGTCGACTGTGGCTGGGCCAAGGCCTCCCACCCAGCATTTCCAGACGTGCGTGTGCGTGTGTGTGTGCGTGTGCGTGTGTGTGTGTGTGTGTGTGTGTGTGAGAGAGAGAGAGAAAGAGAACGAGAGTGATGAAATGCAAAGACAGTAAAGAGAGACAGAGAATGTTACGTCCTATTTTATGAGTTTGTCTGTCACTGTACTCTCTTTTTAAACATATGCTATTGTTTTGAACTCGACCACACAGTGATGCGGTGAGGGGTTTTTCAGTTGGATGTGGTGAAAATGATCGATGCCATCTGAGGGGTTGAATATGTCCTGCAAGCATTTCATGTTCACTTAAGCTGGATTGTGCAACGCTAAAGGTCTTTAAAGGACTTGTTCCCTGCAAGTGTTTCCCCCCTCTTTTGCGGCTATAATGCACATACTGTGACATGTAATTAAGCATGCTCTAATGACTTGATCCAACTCAAAGAAGCTCCGGGAACCATGGCTGCACATTGATTTCTCATAGGTCAACACTACTCAGGTTGCTCTACAGTGATGTAGGGTTTCATGGCAGTGCATGAGTGAGTCTGATGATTGATTAATTACAATTATCAGAGGCCTGATAATTCACCAGAGATGATAATAACATCAAGTGTGCTTTATTGCTCTGGCGGAAAAAGCCTCTCTGGTGTCTAAATTGTCCCCCCTGTTAATTTCTCTTCCTTCACCGTCCAGTGCTTTTAAGTGCAGCAGGACAGGTGGATGGCTGAGCCGGTGTGTTCAAATATTGAAGGTTTGGGAGGGGACAGCGCTAAAATCTGGGAGCAAAAATAGCAAACAAACTCCCTAATTGCCAGGTATCATGGGCGTACGGGAAGGAAACGCAGCAGGGGGGTGTTGTTGCCACAGACGTCACAGTTAAAAACACGCTGCCATCCTCACAGGGCCATTCGGCTCAGTTGCACATTATGGTTTAATGATGGCATGCGAATGACTCACATGGAACACTGATTCACTTTACATTAGACCCTTAATCACAGCAGCTATTATCTCCCCTTTGTGTGATAAAAGTACTGGACTCTACAAGACTTGTGTTAAATAGATGCAAAACATTTACTCAGTGAGAGTTACTACTTCAGTTAGGTGTTATTTTACAGCGTAGGCAGGTTGCAGGCTACTATCAGCCTGGTTTAGCATATTATTAAATTGGGTTTTTCATAGCTGAATAAAATATGAACAAAAATAGAAATGCAGGACGTATTTTATTTAATATGAGCCATCTGTTCTTTTTAACATAGAGGAATAAGTATTTGCTGCTTAAATGCACCCATCTCTACATCAGAATAAATGTTGTGAAACAACCAAGTATATTGTAAATGATAATGGGAGAGTGGCGTCATGGACCAGAAATCACAAGTCAGTAATGACTCATACATTTGTGAGGCATAGAGTTAAGGAAGTTTTCGAAGGTGGTTTGTGGAATGTTGACTTCCTGAAGTGCTCGGTGAAGTTGGAGGGCATTTTTGGGCACAGGATCCCGTTGTCGGACGCGTCCATCTCAAGCTTCATGTGGCAGATTATCTGTTGTACTGTACTGTCTGAAACTACACTGCCTGGCCAAAAAAAAGTCACCACCTGGATTTAACCTAGCAAACATTGGATAATTGCTGCAGTGATGAATACGTTTCAGCAGGCAACAACTTATTTAAGCCTAGCTGATGCAGTGAGGAGCTTCTCATTTCTTAAAAAACCATGTAGACATGTCCTGTGGTCATGGAAAGGATGTTGATGTGTTTCAGAAGGGTCAAATTATTGGCCTGCATCAAGCAAAGAAAACAACTAAGGATTTCTGAAACTACTAAAATCAGGTTAAGAACCGTCCAATGCATTATTAAAACCTGGAAGGATAGTGGTGAAGCATCATCTTCAAGGAAGAAATATGGTCAGTCATGTGGTCTGATGAGTCTAGATTTAACCTGCTCCAAAGTGATGGGGGCATCAGGGTAAGAAGAGAGGCGGATGAAGTGATGCACTCATCATGGCTAGTACCTACCAGCCTGTGGGGGTTTGGGTTATGATCTGGGGTTGGTCAGGCTCAGCAACATTATGTTCCCAAAGAATGAGGTCAGCTGACTACCTGAATATACTGAATGACCAGGTCTTTCCATCAATGGAGTTTTTCTTCCCTGATGACACAGACATGTTCCAAGATGATGATGTCAGGATTCATGGGGCTCACATTGTGAATGAGTGGATCAGGGAGCATGAGACGTCATTTTCAAACATGGATCAGCCTCCACAGAGTCCAGACCTCAGTCCCATTGAGAATCTTTGGGATGTGCTGGAGAAGACTTTGCACAGCGGTCTGACTCTCCCATCATTAATATAAGATCTTGGTAGAAAATTAAGGCATCTCTGGGGAGAAGTAAATGCTGTGACATTGCAGAAGCTTATCAAAACCATGCCATGGGGAATGTGTGCCATACTCAAAGCTGAAGGCAGTCCAACAAAATATTAGAGTATGTGGCTTTTTTTTTTTGCCAGGGCAGTGTATTTCTTAGATTACAAATGATGGAATTGTGGACATTCAAGTGCCTGGCTGCAGTCCTAACTTACATGCCAACATCTACCAGGCCAACAGCCTGCTGTTGTGACCTTTTATAGTCACTGGTCAAAGGAGAGTCTGATGGAACAGTCTGGATGATGATTTCAAAATGATTACAACTATAGAACAATTTAAAAAACAGTACAAAAAAAGATTGTTTGAAAAATATAATAATGTGGATAAGTAAATGTGTTCTGGAGTTTCTAAAGGGATATCAAAGTAGAAGGTTTTATCTAAACAGGAAACAACAAGATATGACGTACAGATGTAGCAGGTAGGAGTTGTTAAGTTAAACTTTATCCTGCTCGTTTCAGACATTTTTTTAGGTTTTGGATTTGGATTGGTTGTTTTTGTGTTTTTATGTTGTGTATTTATTTTCTGTTTTGCCTTTGCCTGATACTGTGGCATATCTAAAACAAATGAAATGACAAATCTAATGAAATGAGTGTCTGTTTACTGGTCACACTATCTGATCATTGTCCTTTAAAGTCGCACCTAACATGAACGTGAATAAACCCAGTGGTCGAGAATTTGTCACCAGTTGAACAGCTTTAAAACTTTCAAATTTTAACCCTTTTTGAACCGTAACAACATAAGTGACATTTTTAACCTCTGCTCAGAGTCAAAAAAGAAGAGCAATTTGCGTGCTACTTTTCTATTTTTGTTCAGTATTGGTTTGTCTTTTCACAGACGGTAACCACATCATTCCTCCTTTACTGCCTGACAAACTAAGTTTAAAACAAACAGTGAGGCTAAGAAAAGAAAACTGAACTTTCAGAGCAAGTAACCAACGGTGATTATGATTGTTAATCTTTCCTGCTGACCATAACAGTAAAAACTAAACTGCACTTTATGTTCGGAAAATCGAATGATTGCATGAAATAATTTAAAACAAATCGATTTGAACCAATAAGCTAGCTGGACATATTTCTGTTTCACTGAATACATTTCAAATTTGTGATTTAACGTCTGCTTAACTTTGAAAATTAGGAATCTCACTCAAGTCAGAGGCTGAAAACTTGGCAATTAGAGAGGCTCTGCTAGTCACCAATTTGCTACACTAGTTTATGTGACTTTACTTTTTTTCTCCACTGTGGTTAGCTTTTAACACTGTCCTATTTTTGTCATAACCTCAAAATGTTGGAGCATTAATATCTAAAGAAATTGTGTGCAAATGAGCTTTAACAACGGCTGTTTCACCCGTTGGCCAGAATGCAATCACTGCAGTTTGATTTTTATTCTTGACTTCTTTGAAATGTATATATGTTTAGTTTTTTTTCTGCCAAAGTTACAATTTTTATATGATAAAATGAAAATGTCTGACAGCCAGATTCTGGTCCTAACTCAATTTTGGCCATTTACGTAGTTTGGACCTTATATTCTCAATGCTTTTCACTTTTGCAAAATTACACATTTATCTGTCAAAAGCCTGCAAGATGGATCATGTCATAAACTGCACGACAGAAACAGGGCACTCATAATCTGTCCTGACATCAAACTGAGGTCTTGTGTTTTCATAGGGATAGCGTTAAACTGAAACATACCCATCTGTTTCTTTCTGTGTGCCAACATGTCAGATCGGGTTAAAATCTGGACAGATTTAAGTGACAGTGAGGCCATGGCGTGATCCCACACTGTCTCAACTAACCAGTGTCATGTTCACATGCTCCGATGAGTTTATCCACATTTCTTTAGCTGAGCTGTGATGGCACTCATAAAAACACATCAGGGTGTCAGACCAAAGCATGAAATATAATCCAGATACCGTATCTGTTAGTTATATATGTGTAACTAGGTGGAGTCGAATATTTTCGTTTCAGACGTTTCCATCCACCACAACTATGACATTTTAGGCCCAAATGGCACCCAGTGCTCAATCCTAGAATGTACATTTCTTTTCTAAAAATCAAAGCAGTGTTCAGTGGATTTTGTGTCTTTTATTTGGAGTAATGTATAACAAATCTGCATCAGTGAAGAAAAACCTGTGCTACACAATACAATACATGAATAAGGACATTATATCACACACACAACCACAGAAAGGTATTTAAAATAATACTAAATCTGGAGCTAAACATTTCAGGAAAAGCTTTTACTTGCTTTCTTGCAGAGAGTTTGATGAAACGATTGACACCACTCTCATATCTGTCCATTAAATAAAGCTACAGCCGGCAGCCTGTTATCTTAGTTCAGCACAAAGACTGTAAATAGAGGAAAACAGAAAAACATCAATTAACCATTTAATGGTGGGTTATGTGCCAGATTATTTTTGGCTGCAGCCAGTAACTTCCTGTCTCCACTGGTTGCCTGACAGCTGCTCACAGCCAAGAAGCACTCTACGATGTAACTCTCTGTAAAACGGTAAACCGCTGGTTTTACACTTCGTAATGAGATATAGCATATTAATCAGTGAGCTTTGGAGGTGCTGGGAGGTGGATTTTGCCACCGTCTGAAAAAAAAACAGGCTATATGTTTCCAGTCTTTGTGGCTCCTGCTTTCTATTTAATGGACAGAGGTGAGAGTGGAATCTAAGTCTTTGCCAATAAGTGAAAAAGCATTGTTTTAATTTCCCACAATGCTTATTTTCATTGTGGTTCTTGATGTAAACATGCAAGAGTCCAGGTGAAAACTCTCTGCTATATCCATGATCTCTTGGTTTTCAGCTGCCATTGTTGAAGGCCATTTGTCACATTTTAACAGATCTTTCCAAAGAGACTATCTATAAGTACAGACAAGCTTGTAACACATAGACTACATGCATTGTCACAGTTTGTTTTTTCAGCACATTTCCATCTTTGCTTATACACATTCATGGACCTTTGCACATTGCATTATTGGTATCATTTTAGATTCATGTTCTTGGTTTCTTCTCATCCCATGAAAAGGGTGCCAACCATTCAAGACAACACAGGATCATTTTGGCGAGAATGAATGGAGCTGAAAAAGCAGCCTGTGGTCAATCCATACTGGTTAATTGAGGCAGTTAGGGTAGAAGAGACTTAAAAGCCCAAGTCCTCCTTGACACTGATGGCTGTCCTATAAGGGACCTTCAGTCGAGCCCTCAGGTCTTTTGATAGGGCACTCGCCAGCGTCCTTTGGGGCTGTTTCACCCCCCACAATAAACAGGCAGCCCTTTGTCACTGAGAGAAGGGGTTCCTGAGGGTTGCTCCTCGTTATTATTTTCTAAAGTAATTATCCCTTATTATCTGTGTTTACTTTAGCGGGGGTGTGAGCGTGCAGGTGTGGGCCATTCTGCGCTGGGGTTGGCAGTCTCACTGGTGAACGCACCCCAGAGTGTCTCTCTCTTTCTTTCTTTTTTTTTAACTCTCACCCTGCCATCTTTACTTGGAGGTTTTTTGGGGGGTTTTAGTAGTAGTATTGCAGCCCCACCGCTAATTTCAGCCCAACAAAAGAAACGTGCAATTAGGGCTATTATAGTAGCAGCTGCATGCTTCCTAGCTGTGCAGCGACAGCTTCGTCTTCACCCCGGCTCGATGGTGGAGGCATCGGAGAGGGGAGAAGCAGCAGAGCGGGGCCTGTAGCAGTGGGAGAGAGAGAGATGGAATGGTCACACTAGCCTCCAGTGTCTGCAGAAAAAGAGAGGAAAATATAGCCTGGGAGGCTGGTGTGGTTCTTCAGTGTAGACACAGCAGGGACTCTCGCCCACAGGCTCGTGGGCCTTGAGAACAATGGATCTGCCATCTCCCAACATGAAGTGTTATGAAATAGTCCTCGCCACAGTTCCATTGGCTGCTCTCTTGCATGTGGTCTCAGAACTGCGTGGGCCGGGGGAAAATGATTTGCAAATAAGAAAATGCTTTTTGAAGAATCCGGGCATTTAGAGAGACAATAATCAGTTTACAGAATTTGTAGCATTCAAAATTAGACATTCAGCATGAGGACTAAACGAGGACAGAGGACTATTCACCGTTTCGAATAATAAAACGCAGCCTTTCAACGTTGATGAAATATTCACCCCACGGATTGTTATTCAGTCAATATCAGCCACAGCGAGCCATCCAAGTCAAGGTGAATCATGTGGGTCACAAAGGAACGACAGAAAGTGTTAGCACAAATCAAAGCCGCGACTGAATGGGATCAAAGCAGAACCGGTGCAGAGACAGTGAAAAGCTTGGCGATCTGTGTGAAGGTGAATATTGAAGGCCCATCGAGGCCCTCGCAGCGTTAGACACAAGGGGCCAATCTTACGCTCTCAGCACAAACAAAATGGTCACAAGTCCTCCTCTGTTGCTCTCACTTAACAATTCTCTCACTTCACTGACTTCTCAACCCTTTGGAATAATCATCAGGCCCAGGGCCCTTTGGTTTCATGCTCATAAACAGATGGAGGCGTCCTGTATGTGTGAATCTGAGCAGTCCGAGTTCACATAATGAAAATGAGACCTTGCTTTATGTTCTGCAGTTTCTGCCAACAAAATATTTCTTTTCTTCATTGACACTGGCATTAACATGCATATCAGTAGCAGCTGAACACAGTATGGAGCTGTTTAGCTTTGATATGCAGATGAGTGGAATTATAACTAACAAGCAGGAATTTTGAATTTTTCCACAAAAGAACAAAAAGAGCTAACACATTTCCAACATTTCTCTTTTTCCAACATTTCAAATCTGTGTGCAACAGTTTAAAGTGACAAAAAAAACTCTTTCCAAATATAATCGGATGCCGAACAACAAATTGTGCTGGTAAATCAAAGCTGGTAGGAATGGCAGCCCACCCAGCTACAAAAATATTCAAAATTTGTCTTAGAATTTATCAATGTCATACCAGATTGACACTTATATAAAAGTTGTTATTATGTGTATTTAAATGTTACTTTATCAAACATTTATAGATATTTCATCCCATAAAATGTTATGAAATGTTACAGTTCATTAAGAATGGTTTTCTTTGGTGTTATGTGGATGGACACAGTGTTTGGTTTAATCAAGTATGATATGTCAATTAAAGTGCAAAAGTTTTGATTACTGATCATTTTACTGAAGCAATTAGTATTATTCTTGATTTAAATTAATGCCATCATCAATTGAACATATTTTATATTGTAAGAGTTATTTTTTGTGTGTTTTGAGTCCTAACAGACAGATTTTCTTAAGACAAAATCTAAAAGATTCTAGCCATCTTGTTTTAGTTATTGTGTTGAATTAAAGTCATGTTAAAATGAAAGGCTCCCTTTTTACATACTCTGTTTGGGCAAAGAAATCTGTTTGAAGCTCTGAAATGGTTCCTCAGATAATGATGACACATACAAACAACACAAAGGAATAGCTTTTTTTGACAAATTTTTAACAAAAATATCAATAGATGTAATATTTTTCAGTGGAAAACGTAACTGCACTGTTGGCCTCAGAAACTAGCATAGCCTCCTTTAGCAGAAATAACTTCTTGTAGGCGTTTTGCGTGATTGTCCACCAGTTTCTAACATCGACATGCTGATTTTTTGACCACCAAGATGTCTGAGGGTTTTCTTGCATGTACTGCCCGCTTTAAATCCCACCACAACATTTCAATGGGATTCAAATCTGGACTTTCACTAAACCATTCCATAACCCTCCATTTGGTGGATTTTCTAGAGCGCTTAAAAACCATCATCCTGCTGAAAGATCCACTGCTGGTTGAGCTTAAACTTCGGGACAGATGGTCTCATGTTATCTTTGAGCACTCTTTGATATGATGCAGAATTTATAGTTGAATCGATGACTGCAAGCTGCACAGTTCCTAAAGCAGCAAAGCAACCCCAAATCAAAATATGTCCACCATCAGGCTTCAGAGTTGGTGTTTGATTCTTCTGCTGAAAAGGGATCTTTGGTCTGTGCCAGATATGTCCATGGGGTACTATCTTTGACTCATCTGTCCGGTCATTACAAAAAACCTCCTCTTTGCCTGTCAGAAGGTTTACTTTGCTTATATACTCTCACACCGACAGTTGCAGTTGTAATTGTCTGGTGTTGGAATGAAGTTGTTGGGGTGGCCAGCCCTGGACAAATTGGTAAATAGAATACTAAATTACAATAGAATGCTTGATTTCAAATAATTTTTTAGACACGTAGGCATCCATAATCACTCTTCTTAGGATAGAGAGCTCTTTAGATCTTGGTATGACACCACACATTTCAACAGCAAACAGAACAGCAGACCCTACTGTAGATATCAGAGGCTTAAAAAAGACAGGTTAAACTTGTCACTGCCGAAAAGGTTCTTATCATGAATCTGAAACCCTGATCCTTTTTAAAATGGTTTTTACTTGGATGTGAGATAAATGTATTATTATTTTTTTTTACAATTGCTTGTATATATGTGTGTCAAAAGTCAACACTTCCCATCTATTTGTATGTACTTATTTTTCCACATCTGTTGCATATTTCTATTGCTGTGTCCTGTCTTTCACATTTTAGGACACACTCATTGCCAAAAACAAAATCCAGACATGTTAACCTCTATTGCAAAAAGTTAAAAGATTTATATGTGACTTCGTAATTGAAATCTCAATACAGCCAATTCAAATTAGTAAAGCTGCTCAAAATGGAAATAGTGCAGCGAGTAGATGTTTTCAGGTTACTTTCCATTTCTAGAGGTGGAGGATGGATATTGTTTTCAGGATGAAAGCGGCTCTTGCAGCCTTGGTCTTACTGGCATCCATTTCACCTCATTAGGACCCTGGGACCGAGAGTCGACAAAACACTGAGAGAAATCATTTTGCCGGGGGAGTGTGGCGGGGATAAATTGGCCTCTGGTTCAGTACGAGAGTCCCCGCTGTGCCAAGCGGAAGAGAAGGGCCTGGCTGGCAGTAGGGGCAGGCCCAGGCAAGGCAGGCTGGGAGGCCCCATGCTGAGACCCCCTCCCTGCCTCTGACAAACACGGCAGTGGATAATCTCTCCTTCAGGGACTCAGCCCAGCGCTGTGGGGCTGAGAGGGAAGGGGGCTGTTATACATCACAGTGCAGAGGAACTGCCTCTGTATATGTGTGCAGCATGAGCCACAAGCACACTGACACACACTTGTTTGCATTGTGTGTACCTCCACTGTGCACAGCTTATATACATCTCCATTTTCTCTTGTGTACACTTTTGTTCCCTCTTCCTCTATCATGCAGACATCACTTTGACAGTTTCAATAAACAGAGTCTTTCATAAAAGTACAGTTGCTACAAAATGATCACAGATATCTGTTGAGCACTTGAACCTGAGTAATAGCCTATCATGCAAAATTCATGTAGTCCAAAATAAATGCACAATGTGTCAGAGGGCAATAACAAGCTACCCATTACAGTTAGATTGTATTGACTTGGCAGGTGTGTTTCTAGGGAGATCAACAGCTCTTACAAAGACTGCAATTTATAGATGTTTTAGCCAAACACCGAGTCGTCTTCTATACCTTCATAACTGCCAAAATGGATTTAGTGTATGTACCAAAGAATAATAGCAGTACTGGGGCCAAAAGAAATGGAGGAACACAGACTAAATTTCTGGAAATGACCATTCAAGTCACTGGCTGTGCTGCATGAATTTAAGTTAAGGCAGTTATAATGTAGTCACTTACTATTACAGCTTGCTCAATTTCTGCATTGTTTTAATGATTACAGCTAGGATCATTCTGTCAATCAGATTAAACACTACTTAGGTACCTAAAATAAACACAGATATAACATGTAAATAACAGCAAATTTATTATCTACAAATACCGTCATCTAAACATTTGCAGTATTGTAATTTAGTAAAAAAACACTGAAAGGAACAGTTTTCTCCAAACTCTTTACTTTCATCCATATTTCTGACAAAAAAGAAACAAATTACTCTTCTTGTGGTGGGTGTTCAACAGGTAATCTTCAAATACAAATGTCCATATCCAACGTCACAGAATAGTGAAAGGCCTTGTCAGCCACTATGACGTCTCCATCTTGTAACCATGTTTTTCGAGCTCCGCTCTGCAGGGAGGAAAAGGAAAATAGAAAGATCAAGTCAGCAGAGATGATTACAGGTGGGTGGCTGAGACATAAGTACCCTCTGCTATTGATTGTAAGAACCATTAAGAGATGGCAGTGAAAAAAAACATAAATATTGCATAATGCATGCAGCTATGGATTTGATGATTACATACTAAATATATATAAAAGCAGTGCCCTTTAACAATAATGATATCTTTAAGAAATAGCTTAATAGTATAGCTATTGTAATTGGCTTAAATAAAACAATGGCACATTACTGCTGAAAGTGTACTCAAATAAAAACAGAGCAGCCACTTATCTATAAACGCTTATTGATTATTCACCAAGAGTGAGTGCAAAAAATGCCTTTTGAGTATTAGCATGAAAATGTTGATGTGTAATGCACATTTCTATTGAAATATAAACCCTGATAGTTAAGGTACTTCTGGGTTGTCAGCATTTTGTTTGTCTTAGTTTTGTTGTTCTTTTGAAGATGTTTGGGGCACAATTTCATAAATGTATGAAACATGCAGAGCCCACTGCTATTAACAACCATTCAGGCTCCTGAAGAGAAGCAGTGCAGGGGCTACAAACAAGGTAAAAATTGAAAAAGCAAGTGCAACGTTACTGACTGCAGTTTCCACCCTGCAATTAATAAAAGATAAACCTGCAAACACCTCACTAAAAGACAGTTTTATGATGTGCAGAGTCCTAAAATCAAGATATTTGTTACAAAAACAATCATTACATTCTGTGTAATTGTTCTTCTAAATCTTAACTGTCCTTATTTCTTCCTATTAACATTAGCAGAACAAACACAAATATTAATGTCAGAGAGCAATGCAGTTTATTTACACAACATATTCTAAGCTTTTGAAGTGTCTTTAGAATGTCAGTTTTGATGCCTTTACAACAGGTTTGAATACCCCCATCATTTTTCATTAAATGCAGAATTCGCAGAACATGAGTATTTCCACATCAGGCATCTTTTCAGCTGTGTTAGCCTAGTGTCCCAAAGTAAAAGGTTCCAAAATGCAATGTATTTTACAATCTGTAAGTACATTTTATTAAAACATTTCCATTAGTTGCTGTTTTTGTAATAATTTCTGTTTGGGAATATATCACTGATTAATTGTAATTTACAAACGCAACTGTTTGGAGATGCTGACTGACACCAAGATCACTATTTTCAAAAGATAATTATTTCAATGCTCCTTCGACTCAACTAAATACACACACACAAAAAAAGAGCCATATGAAAAAGCTGGAGAAAAAATTGTTTCAAAAAGCTAGGGCCTGAGTTTAACTAAGACATACACATGTTATGTAATTGTTTGTTTAAGACATAGTATTTTCCTTATTGCATTATTAATTTACTTGGTAATTACTTATGATATAATATGATGAAGAAAAAAATGTACACACTAAATGAAAATAAGGTGATAAGAAATAAATTAATCCATCTGTGCCAAGCATCTTCATTTGCTGACCCACTTAGTGGACACAATGACAGTCTCTATGTAAGTGCAGGTATTTATTGTATATGCTGTTGAATGATCAGATTACCTCAGTTGATTTGAAAAATCATCCTCTACATTGTCATCATCCCAGTTATCTTCCCAAACATGAGCATCTTCGTCTTCATCCAGCCCCGTCCAATCTGAGAATTAAGGCATCACCAACGTTATTATATATCAACAGTTTTAAATAAACTCTCAGATTAACAAATAAATCAAATACAACAGGTGCAACTTACATTGTGAAACTCTTCTGTATCTGTTTAAACGATCTGAACACTTTAGCTTGATGACTTAGCTCCATTAGCCTTACCTTGCTAACGTTAGCTAATATAGCTAAAGGAGCTGAATAACACAGAGTAGTAGAACAGGCGACGGGTATTGTGAAGCCACGCTAAAAATTTTCGCTTTAAAGCTGAGACTTTCAAAGATATGAGCTCAGTGAGCACACTAATTTGTGCAGCTACATCAGCACAATGTGTCCTGTTTTCGCACCAACTCCGCTAGCTAATGCTAAGGCTAATAGGCTAGCTGAGTCACTGCTGCAGGGCCCTGCGTCGAAGCAAAAAAACACGTACAAACTGTAAAAAAGAAAACAAGACAGGTAAAACTTCGGCTAATATCTATATTATTTACCCTCGGCTGGGAATTCTTCAAACTCGTCGTCCTCCTCCAGTAAGCCCAGGTCTACGGTCTGTTTCTTGTCTGACATGTTGACTCCGTCGCTGTGTTGCTGTTTAGTAATGAATGGCTCCCACACGCAGGAATTGTGGGAATTGCAGTTGTTCAAGTGGGTCATAGCTGCGTTAACTGCGCAGGCAAGCGCGCCGTGCTGTACTTTGCTTAAGGGGCGCCCTGTATTACAAGTAAATTCACTGTATTTTACAATAATTTACATGTGCACCCAACCATTGACAGTAAATAACCAGTTTTTCATTGTTTAATTGAAACACCGGAAGGTAATCTCCCAAGGAACTCTGGGCATCAAACACTTGACTTCTCTGGTAAGTATTTTGGCACAAATTTGTGCCCGTTTATGGGCTTTACTTGTGTAATGGAAAACACACAATACATGCACTGGGTGACAATTCAAAATATAATGGAATATAATTCAGTAAGGCTCTGTGACCTTTCTCATTTAGCATATCCCTGTTGAGCCAACACATATATATTCATGATTCACTCTTCTGCTGTCATTTGTCTCTTTTGATTGGAGAAGTATCATCTCTAAATGTGCATGTGGCACCTGTTCTAGTCAGTGAAAGAATTTATTTTAATTAATTTATAAACCTCTCAACTTTAGTAGATCATATGTGTTTCAGGAATATTTGTGCTCATGTCCAAAGCTTGTTGCTGTCTTTCGCATAGAACATATCACATGCAACTTGTCTTGTTGGAATCCTGTCTCAGCTATATTACTGAAGATAATTGCATGCAAGAATGCAACACATTTTGGCCCTAAAACACTGATAAAATTTATTAGACACTCGCTCCTGGCATTGTGAGAGAAACTATACAAAACATTACAAAGATTTTAACGACTTTTACAGTCCAAAATAAGTGTGATTATACAGTTGTTTCCATATTTAATTTTTACCATTACAAATATCAGTCAGCGTTTAACTGTGTCTGGCTTTGCAGTGACCTAAAACTGACATCACAACTAGCTACCGTCTAACAGCTTGTTGTATTGGAGCTGAAAACAATAACACATTTGGTATGCAGAAAAATATGGGAAATATGTTTTATCTGAGTTTGGCGTGTCATGGACATTTAGGTGCATGTTGTATGTATACAAAGCAGCCATAAAAATGCTATATTTTTATATTAACACATTTTTTTACTATTTGGGCATAAGCGGCAATTCTGCATAGGAAAGTGGGTATCAGGGTCATGTGTTGGTTGGAACTGAGAATTTCATTCTGTGTTAATTTCACATGCACACATGTCAGTTTACTGGCTCCAAACCCTAACTTCATCATTTTATTGTCAAACTCTAACAACATGGCACTTTAATTAAAGGTATGAAGAGCAAAAAAGACTTTTTGAAATTTTGATTGATGTGAACTTTAAAACTAACTTACGTGAATTGATTCAGTGGACTTATAATTTCCCCCTTGGTGTCCCAGGGCTTGAGCAAGCCTCTTTGTTATACACAGGCATTTTAGTCTTTCTTTAGAACAGTGCCTTGAAGTTACAGCTGGGGTTACTGTGCAGCATCTGTTTTCTTGTTTCTGTATTTTCAGCATGAATGGCTTTCAATAACAGCGGTTTGACATCGAAAAGGTGGAGCAAACCTTAAAAAACTCTTGCAAATATTTGAGAAAACAGCAAACTTTCTCTTTTCCTCTCTGAATTTCCACCTTTTTGTTTCTTTCTCTCCATTCTCTGCCAGACACACACTCTTTCTGCTTCACTACCACAAAGCCTCATGCAGCCCTTGCTTCCCTCAAAACACATGCACTCAAGTCAGTCAAATTTCGTCAAAGATTTTTCATTTAGGAACAAATGCACATTGTAACCCATGCGGCCTGCTCAAATAATGAAGCGGCAGCCACAGCTTAGGATGTATTTTAGATAAATGAGAGCACACATTTACCACAAAACCACTGGTACCACAATGAAAATTGCTCTGCAGCTGTCATATGTTGACAGATGGAGCAAACCTCAACTTAGGCTCTGCGTACTTATTCTATTTTCAAATTATTTTGTAATCATCCTAAGCCTTTACACATGACAATGCCACAACATTCGGAGGAAAGAGGAACAAGACATGGAAAAGTGTAGGAAGCGAATGCCTCCGTGTTTAAATATCTGCATTTCAGTGAAATATCTAAAACAAGTCTTAGGTTTAAAATACTATTTACAACTAAATATAAACGCAGCACCCAAATTAGAACAAATTAGTCATCTTTATGAAGACCAAAAATAGTATCATATGAAGTACTGAATACTGATATTTGCTTATTGATCCTTTCAAGGCTGCAAATGATGATTTTTTTTCACTCTCAGTAAATGTGCTGATTGTTTTTTCAACCAACTGATTAACTGTCAAGATTAAAAAGTGGCAAAATATGTTTAATAAGGACTATTGAAAATTCCTTAATTTCAAGATGATGTTTTAAATGTCTTGTTTTGCCTTATCAACAGTCAAAAGCCCAGTTTACTGTTGCATATGACAAAGAAAAGCTGCAAATCCTCATATTTGAGAAGTTTGAACCAACAAATGTTTTTCTGTTGATTTTTAAATTGATACATGATTATCAAAAAAGGATCTGTTACACGACAGCTCATCAGCTATTAGCTACCCTCAGATGCAGAGTGATAACATAAGATAAGCCTTTATTAATCCCACAGTGGGGAATTTTCAGTGCAGGTAGGGAACATCAATAGAAGATACATTTTTTTAAAAAAATGTATGTCTTACACACATAAGTACTGATTGTTTAATGTGTGGATATTCAGATATTGCACAGACAAAAAAAAATCCTCTGGATGTGGAAAATAACAATATTGCACATCACAGTGGTATGACACAAACCATTGCATAAGTAGAAAATGGTAGAAATACTGATATTACACAGCTTTATCTATATTGCACAATTCTTCCATTTCAAGAAAAATACTGATACTGCACAGATTGTGCTATATGTAGAAAAAAATATATTGCACAGAGTTTTTAAATGTAAAACAAATTCATAATGCACAGGTTGAATGCGTTGATGTTGCACCAGGGTGAAGTATGTCACACTTCTAATGACAGAATACGTGTTTTTATGCTCATTTTTAAAGGCTAAGATTGAAATGATGGGTGAGGTTACATTCACTTAAGCTATGAGCTAAAAAAAAAAAGCCGGTTGCATTCACATCTTCACTTGTGGAGCTCTTGATTTATGAATGATGCACTGTCTCGCTCTGAGCCGCCCTCCCTGAGGTATCGCCGATTCTGGCTCCCGCGTCAGTCAGTCTCAGGTGCAGGTGAAGTCCTGGGAAGGTGGCTGCAACGTCCGCCCAGCATACCTGAGACTGCAGTTACACCGTGCCTGGCGCCTGAAGTCTCTCTGCTCAGGGAAAAAATAGGAGGAGGTGGTGGAGGAGGAGGAGGGGGAGTCGTAGAGGGGAGATGCAACATGGCCACTGCAGACAGACTCCACCACGACGTGCGTCTGAGTAGCAGCATCACATTTCTGCCCTTTCACAAAGCCCTCTGGGAAAGGACAGGTCGGCAGCTGTTAGAAAGAGACGGAGCAGACAGAGGAAGACTCCGGCTGAAGCCTGCCCTTCCAGTCTGACAGTCTGCAACCCCCACCTCCCTACGCCGTTACCTGGCTCTGTTTCACAAGGCACGGCTTCATGATATGGCCTTTAGGCGCTGCACACTGAGAGGCGGATGGATGGATGGGCATTCACGAGAGAAGAGAGACGTATGTGTCACCAAATAATCCAGATCATGTCCGAAAGATAACAGAGGAGACGTCTTTTTCCACGTCAGAGAAAGTGACAATCCATAGGAAGACAGCTGTGTTGTCGAGCCATTTACCTGTGTATACTTTGTCTACACACACCAGTTCTCTGCAATTATACTTCACACTGTCATTTTTCTTTCTCTTTAAAATGGAAGCTTCCTATGGTGCCACTCACAACTTTGAGTTAATGTCCAAGCTGCAGAGTATTCAGGCGACATATGAGCTTAAAGAAATGCCATAAGACATACAAGTAAGTGATCATCTTGGATTATGGGGACTTAACTAACCAATTAAAGAGGCAAATCCAAGAAAAAACATGTAAGCTTTGGTCCTAGGAAATCTGCAGAGAGAGCAGTGTGCTTCCAGGATATGTCTGTCAAGATCCTGTATTAAATTTAATCCCAGCCAGTCAGTAAGTCTACTCCATTGTGTGTTGTGAGGAAACCCTGTCTCTCTTTTCATATAAATACTTACTTCCAGTGGATATTCATTATTTCATACAGAAATCTCGTTGGAAAGTCAAACAAACTCCCATAAATGTCAAGAAGTTGCATTTTTTGTGTTTGTTTTGCTTTACAAATCCATTTTTCTGGGGGTCCCATTCATTCAGATGTCTGTCATGACGAATTTAAGTTTCATATTTTCCCCCCTGTCCGTCTTGAAAAGCTCTGTCATCTTGGGCTTGAGGTACAGTTTGCCAAGAGGCTAATGGCCCTTTATGGCAGCACAATCTGATGCCTGTCCCAGGTAGCCTCCAGGTAATCCTGTCCACCTCGGCGGCTAAGCCCTGCTCAGGCTTAAGTTGCATATTTTGTTTTTATCAGGACACTGCTGATAAATGCTATCAGCGAGGGAGAAATGAAATATGGGGGGTCTATCTCCCATTTTTTTTTTTTGCCTGAGTCCCCTAGTTGAAATCTAGAGTTGAGGAACAATGACACCTCTATTGGCGTCTCTAGACAGTCAAACAGCACATTGCTCACAATACTGAGCTTTATATGTAATATTTTGCCTATACTGTGTGATATTTTTAACCAACACAGATGTAGTACAAATTCCTCTCACAGGCTTTCCAGAACCATTTCAGATTTTAAATTTCTTTGCATAAATGCATGATAATCCCACCACTCCAAACACTTTGAATTACAATTACAGCGGCTTTACTTTTGGACCCCCAAAATATCATTTAATAAAATGATAAAATTACATGCTAATTTATTTCCAGTAATGTGCACTAATAGTGTGCTACCTCTGTGTCCATGGTCCAATGCCGTGGACCTATACTGTATGTGAAAAGCACTCACACACTCTTACCATAGGTGATAACCCCCTCTGTGAAAAGCACTCTTATTGGAAGTACCCATTATCTGCAAAGTCTATCCTCATGCTGACACTAAGTCATTAGCTTAAGCTGTCCTCTGTGTAAAATCATAGTTAATTTCTTTGGCTTTGGTGCACGGTGAATTGAAACATTTCCCCATTGACTGCTGCAAATAAATGACATATGAATTAAATCAGGAGCACACACTTTATATTAATAGAAATATTGATATAATAATATATTTTCCATGAATCACTCTTGTTGGAAGGGCAATATTAGTACAGTTCTTATAATTTAGGCCAAGTTAGATAGAAAAGTAAAATGAGAAATCGTCTCTTTCCTTTGTGCTTATTGAGCTGATTCAGAGCTAAAGTGCATCAATTGCACTTTAGGTCTGAAAAGGATCCAGGCAGAAATACAAGCTACCTGGGTTTCTAATCCTTTTTCCTTTGTAAAATCTGTAGTTCTTTGTAGATATTATCTATCTATCTATCTATCTATCTATCTATCTATCTATCTATCTATCTATCTATCTATCTATCTATCTATCTATCTATCTATCTATCTAACTATCTATCTATCTATCTATCTATCTATCTATCTATCTATCTATCTATCTATCTATCTATCACACAGAAACAGAGACACGCCTCCCTCTCCCTCTAGTTTCAGTCATGGTGTGTCAAAGTGTGCGTGTCCCACACAGCGGGAGGTTCAGTGAATGACTGACGAGACCTGCTCTGCTCTTCCCCGACACCTGTCAGAGCCTCATCTGTCATCTGTGTGCAGACATGGAAATGAGCAGGAGTGACACAACATGCCAGAGGTGACGGTGATGGCTCACCTCTCTCCATCAACTTCTAAATCAGTTGCGCAGCTCGCAGCTTGTGTGCAGTCTGGGTAACAATAATTATCTACTCCCAACTTGCAGATGAACCTCATTTGTAATACGGTGATGTGGACGCGACATGGGCATCATGTAAGATGCATGTCTGCCTGCACATATTTGATCATTTTAATCTGCATACTGAATGTCAGGGGCATCTATTTACATACAAGCCAAAAGATACTTAAAAAGCACATTCCATTGCATTCAGGGGCTTTGCATTTATAGGCCATGGTACCAGCATCCAGTAGCTGCATGTGTCTTCTTTACTCCTCTACACTACTGTTACCTTTGCATGTGTCATTTGTAGCTGCATCGGCTACTGTAAGCGCCAGAGTTTTTCAAATCTACGTTGATAGGTGATGCCAGCAGCACATGCAGCTGCAACTGAAGTGTAATCCAACTCTTTTAATTGTTGATTTGCTATAATCTCTAACTGACTAACTCTCCACAATTTAGCTGTACTGAATTCCACTGGGCTAATCCCCAACATGTGGTCGTCCCAAGCCCCGGAAAAGTCTGTGATTGGTCTGATTGATAAATGAAGCCCTCCTTATGCTTTTGGGCGTCCGTTCGAACGGGGCCTCTGCTGGTCTGGACTATATCCAGGAAACCTGGGACAGCCACTTATTAAGTAGTTAGACCCTCAAGACGAGGCTGTAGACAGGGACCGCTGGTGGTCACCTGGAGCTGGATTTAGCTTTGGTATCCCTCAGCCATCCGTCAGGTCTCGGTGAACGACATGTTTTTGAATGGGACACAATCCTCTCTTCTGTGCTGAGGTGTGTTTGTTCAGCCTAAAAAAAAAAGACCTAATTATTAGCACTTTATCAGAAAAGTCAGGAAACTGTCTTGTTCTTGGAGTTTCAGAAGTGAGCGCTGCTTTAAATCCAAGTATTTTTGCAGGTTAACTTTATCCCATTGGTATGAATTTAGATTCCTTTCGACTGTATTTCTATTGGAGAGGTTAATGACAAACAGAGAGGAAGGTAAATGCAAGAGTAGGCATTGAACTAACCCCCCTTTGGTTAAGTCATTACTGTTTCTTAATTGTTTCTTCTCCTTAGGTGAGTTTTTACACAAAGATTCACAGTACGTCTGTTCATCATCATTTCACAAGGAAAAAACAAACATGTTAAGCTTTGCAGGAAAGCAGGCTACAGTGTAATCCACATGCATGTGTTATAGTTTTCCCTTAGTTTGATTTATACAGAATTTAGACAAAGGAGAAACTGTTAGATTTATCATCCGAGCCAGACTGCGTGCAGGGGCACTAATGATACAAAATCAATCTCTCCAATTCAACAAAACACCACAGTTCCCACATACTTTGCCAGTCTGCATTTCCAAATTGCAGTAACAGCTAGTGGTAGCACTGAAATGTCAATTTAGCCCTGAAGTCCAAGCAGGCAGAAAACCAAAAAATGTTTTCTCGAGAATACGGCTGTGGGCAAGGCTTAGGCGGCTCGGCCAATGATGTGGCACCGCGGGATCGGAGCAGAGCACCCTGGGTAGAGCTCAGATGAAACACTAGGAGGTGAAAGGGAAAGTGGTGATTTGTCATTAAGACTTTTCAAAGAAAGGCCAATGCCAAGGGTCCAATTTATGCTTGTTATAACTCCACCCAATGGCTTCCCCATGCCCCTAAACACATTCTTCTTCCAGGTATCCAAAAAAACACCACACAGGTTGCAACTGTGTGATTAAATGCAGAAAACTCACAATGTTGGAAATGTTGCCATAATGTTGCCATGAACTATTTTGCTTGTAAGTTCAATTAAAGTGACAGAAATGTATGTAAAGTTGTTATAACCAGTCTCTGTTTAAAGCGAATGAATCTACTTGAGCATCTTCCACAGATTGTACATGAATGTTTCTCATGCAAAATGTTTGGCAGCCACCTCTCACCGAATGTAATCTATTTTGGCTTTGAATCGGAGCTGTTTCTGGGCTCATTAATGCCGAGCGAAGGTGAGGAAAGCCTTTTTGAGTGTGGCTGCCAGGTATAGTTTCTCTTGGCCTGCGTAGCATTTGTAAAACATGCTCTCATAAAACTGAAATCAAACGCTCCCAATTCTTGAATAGGATGTTGGAAAATTATTTACAGGCAAATAAAGTTGCGTGCGACCATGTAAAAAGCCGCCCAGTTTCGGTGTATGGTTCTGTTTAGCAGAAATCATTTTCGCTCCGAAATTTGGATGAGTTGAATGTGATTTGCTGCAGACTCTTGTTAATCCCTTGCACCGACTTGAAAGCTGATCATCTAAATTTAACACAGCTTTTTCCTTCTGCAGACTGCAACATGACTTTTTTTGTGTGCGTGTGTGTATTTGTGTGTACAGTTGCTTGTACATGTGCAGAAGAAGTGTGTGCTGGTGGGAAACGCATTACCATTTTATTTAAAGGATTCTGAAGAGCGCATACCTTCCTGCCCAGACACACACACACACACACACACACACACACACACACACACACACACACACACACATTCACAGATGTGCATCATCATTGGTTGATTGTTGGTGACCTTGGCTGATTGAACTTGGTAAAGGGCAGCCAGTTGTGCAGCTGGGGCCGACCGTCTGGCCGTCCGGGGCAGTGGGGAGCTAAAGGGTAGAAATGGTATAGCGTGACTACCAGGGACCGCCGAGCAGCCACATCATGACCCCGGCAGACACACTCCCAAGTCTGCGCACTGTACTGCACTTGTTCCCCAGGCGGAGAAAAGCGCAGACAAAAGAGCAAGGAACTTCCCCAGACCTTCATTTAGGGTGTTTGGACAACTCTTAGACCCCCTCCTTGCCCCCCGGGGGCCTCTCAGCTGGTCTGGAGAGTGAGAGCGACGAAGAAATAAAGCAAGACAGTGAAGTCTGAGCAATTAAGAGGGGGGAGAGTGTGTGTGTGTGTGTGTGTGTCTGGAAGTGTGTGTGTTATGAGCTATGGGGCGATGGGGAATCCATGACATCATTGTTTTGAGGGGTTTTATGAGAGCCATTTGTTCCATGCATAGCCACAGAAATTCTGATTTCTAGTATGAATTCACCCAAAAATATATATATCAAGCAATAATATGAAAAGGCTGCAGAGTGTCCCTGTTTTGCATATTAGTAGATGGCATGAATTTGGATCATAAATCTTTGCTTCTGTTTTATAAGTCTGGGAAAACCCTTCCTTTTTATCGACCGTGTCTATGACTTTTATGGACGTATAAAGTTTGCTCCACTCTATTATTATCGCTCAAGTATACAGGAAACGTACATAAAATCAAATATTTGTGTCGATTATGCGAGCATATCCAGTGTTTTATAGAAGTGCGACTCGTGGTTTCTCCACTGCATGTTTGTTTGTTTGTTGCTTCGTTGGCCATATATTTCAGTGGATAATGACGCACCTCAGCGAGCCACATAAAGCAAAAGGGGGAAACATTTGTAATGGCCAATGGAGCAGCTTATTTTTCCAGCAGAAGTAATGGCCAAAACAGTGAATAAAACAGGCTGCTACTTTCTTGTGAACAGCAACAAAACCATCAGTCAAGAAAAAACCAGAGTTGGCTTTGTCTCACGGCTGTCTATAAGTATCCTCATGTGGAGGGACAGAAAGAAAACAGTCTGTAAAGAGTCTGCTGTGAGTTGAGACATCAAGGCTTCGAGGGAGTAGTTGAAAGGAGCGAGTCAAAAAGTCATCAAAAGAGGTTTTTAGCGAGGGGAGAGGCAGAGTGGAGAAAGGTTTGGGTGTAGTTACATGAACGCAAGTTGGCCTCGTCGGATGACAAATTGTCCGGCACCGGGACGCAACGGTTCAGCCAGCTGGTTGGCCTCATCGGCGGGTTGATTGATGGTGTTGATGTTCTAAATCGGCCGCCAACACACCGTGTACAGGACTCGTAATAGCGCAGCTTTAGATTGGCCCTGGAGATAGCAAGAAGTGGATGGGGGGATGCAAGGAGGGGGGGACTGCAGGGGAAAAAGGACAAGTTCCCATGCGTGCATACGGGATATGAGGGTTTAAAACAAGTGCAAGTGCTGATTTAAGGAGTTTTACAGTTCACTGAGGAGAACACAGCAAACATGAGCAATGTGGAGTGGTGAAAAGTTCTAATTTAACCCCTGTTACTAGCCGGACAAGTGGTGTGTTGTCCATCATATCACACAGGCATCTGCATTAGATCGTGCTCCGTCACATCTCAAGAAAATACATGCAGGGTCATCATGGCTTAAACAAAAAAGCCAGGGGTCAAGGTGCCATCATTACTGCCAAGCAGAGGTCAGAGCCGGCACTCTCATGTCCACAGTCGTCCGACCAGCGCGTCAACAAGACACGGGTGAGGCGGGGAAGGGGGAAGGTGTAGCGTTGAAAAAGTACAACTTCCCACTAATTGTAACAGGAGCCCCTTTATCATAGGCTCTCTGAATAACATGCGGCACCTTTGATCAAGAGCAAGGCAGTCTGGGATTGTGTAGGAGGTTCTCAGATCTCGACACACGCTAAGGGGAAACAAAGGGCAGTTCAGGGTTGCGCTGGGTGCTTTCCACCATCATGGCAGGAGAAAAGAAGATTTTGCCACAGGTTCAAACTGCGTTGAGGCTATTTTAAAGTAAGATTATAGTTCATTAGTAGCAAAGTTAATGGGAGTCACCCACCTGTCTTTTGATCCTTTAATCAACCTCAACATACTTGTTGTGCAGCTGTCGACAGAAGTGGCTTCCCCCCAGTTTTTCCCCTCAGTTTTTTTAGTTCAAAAAATACATGTTCCTCACTTAAAAGCATGCTATATATATGTTTACATATCTAAAAAAACTGCAATCCAGTCGTGTTTCATTGCAGTCGACAGAATCAATTCATAAACCTCGCAACCACAATCATGTTCATGCAGGTGTTTCATAGTAGATTTCCCCCCAAAATCCTCTCATGTAGTTAAAGTGCACATTTTTTTAAACGCTTTTAACTCTGTGAAGAGATGATAAAGAGTTTCGAATGATGTAACTTTGAGTTGACCCGTTCAGTGAAACACCTCTTCTCTTCCATTATGTGAACATCCACGGCTCAGAATAATAAGCACATAAAAACATACCTGGTAGTATCACCGGTAACACGGCACACTGAGCACAGCAGCAGCAGTGTGAAGAGGTTAGCCCCTAGCTCTAATGAAATAAAGCTCCAACTGATTCTGAGTAGTAATAAAGTGACAGGAAATTTAAAACTACAGTAGCCTGAATTATGTCTGATTGCTTGACACTAAAGGACAGGAAGGTTGAGAATGTCACTAAGCATTTATTTGGGCTCTTTTTTAAATGTGCCAGATGAGTGTGTTACTTTCATATAAAAAGGGACTATCATCTGCAAAGAGCGATCAATCAAATCAAGTATCACTTGCATAGTAGGTTGTCAACCACGTAGTACAACCATGATTATATCTTAGATAGACCATCCAAAAAGCATGAGGACAGCTAATTCTCAGCTATTTACTGGCTGAGTAGACAGTCCTTTCAAAATTATGTTATGCCCAGAATGGCCTTTTAGGCATCCTCAAGTTCTGCAACTGAGTCTATTCATTAGCTCAAGTAAAAGGCCAGCGAACACAGAGTAGCTCTGGCTGGACGGTTGGAGGAAGAAAATGGGCACGAGGCCAGCGAGTCGTCTGTGTGAGCTGTTGTTGGGCCGACGTCTTTCTGGCCATGAGCTGCTCGGTGGCGTATATGAACCGCTCCCATTGTTTGCATGCACTGACATGAGCCTACACACAAACACACACTCAGACATCACGGCCTGTCACGTGTGCTTGCTCATAGATCAAGATGCTTGAAAACACTGTTGAGTCTCAGTTGATGAGATATAATCCATCACTGATTGTGTGAGAATGGTCTATAGGATACTTTGCACACTTTGGTTTTGCTTGCTGATGACAAGAAGCAACCTCCTGGGTTGAAAAATGTAGCCACTTTTGAAAAATTGCAGTTCCTCAAATAGCCACATGAGGTTGACTCCTAAAGCGAGCAAGTCTCCATAGACCCCCATGTTAAAATGCTCGCCTTTACAGCAGAAATAAACATGTTTACGGCTTGGTGCAAAAAACAGTTCTGGTCTCTATAGCTAATTTCCATGTCCATGACAGCTGTGCAGGGGGTTAATTTTTATATAACTCACCTGTTCAAATAGTATCAAGTTATGCAAAACTGAAGACGTGGCCACTATGAGAGGCAGGTGGATGCCATCACAGGATAGTCAGGAGCCCAGAGATGTTTGCACGGCCCACCTCAGCTCCACTCACAGTTGCTTTTGGATGAGCTGGGAGTTCAGAGGAGTCTGCTGGAGCCCCCACACCGAGCTTCAAAACTGCTCTTCAGGAAACCCACCAGTGATGCCTTAGAGGGCTTGTCTATCCTTATATATAGTCAATGTCTACTACTCAAGCTGCAGACACAAGGTTTTAATAGTATCAAAAATGTTACGTAGGGGATAGGGTTGCAACATGACATCCTTAATCTGTTTTCTAAAAAATGCCAGTGTGGTGGCTATGGCAAGCTGTTTTAATATTTAACAGCTGGGCAGGATATGTACTGCAAATATTCAATTCTTCCAAGTCATATCATCATTCTTCCTAGAACAAATTGTGTCACTTTTACCATTCATATGTATTGGCCTTCTCATTGGAGATACATACAATTCAGTTATAGATATATCTGCAACTTAATTGTAATTATGGCTTGTCTTAATTCTAGTTGAAAACATCTTTAATTTCCATATATTCAAAGTACCTTTTATCCCTTTTAAATATCTTCAATAAAGTGTGAACTAGTCAAAATGACATTGTAGATGTCTGCAGTTTCAATTCAGTCAAACTCAGCTTTTAAATGTCGCTTCAAAGACGGCAATGTTGACGAGATGTCAAAGAAAGGTGCCGACATCGTCTGAGCTATCGCATAAACCCACGAAACACTCTCTCACGCACACTGTCCTCCACTTTCAGAGGGCTTTTGCAACCGCCTAGTGTATGATCCACTCTCAGGACATGTTTGCAGAGGTGTAATTTTCACCCCTTTCCTCCTGAATTAGGACACCTCCCTACCACACACACACACACACATGCACATACGTTCACGACTGTTCACCCTGAATTCTTGGATAATTTTGGTCACTTTTCACCCTTGGCAGACTAGTGCTGTACAAATGATAGAAACAGAGCAGGCCTTGCAGCTGTGTTTCCAAGACCTCCTCCCCCCCTTGCAGGAACTACACACTCTGCACAGACACACATGCACATGTACGCTTGTTCACACATACCACCTACTGGCACAGCGTTGGGAAGAAAAAAAGAAAACTGCAGTTACCTCACCAT
The DNA here is from genome assembly GCF_022539595.1 of Amphiprion ocellaris. Lineage (NCBI taxonomy): Eukaryota > Metazoa > Chordata > Actinopteri > Pomacentridae > Amphiprion > Amphiprion ocellaris. The sequence continues at coordinate 12,252,625 of NC_072780.1, forward strand.
TATGTTCTGTGTGTGTGTGTGTCCATGTGTGCTCATGTATGTGTGCGCCTGATTGTCTCCTTCTCCTTTATCTCGTTCTCCCCACGTCTCTCCCTCTCTCTCTCTCCCTGCCTCCGCCCTCTCCCTCTCTTGTTCTCCTCCTCTCCGATCCTTCTTCCTCGCCACGATTTCACAGACCTCCACTTACTCCATTGTGCCGAGAGACAAAAAATAAAAGAAACACAATCGCCTTGTCCTCTTTCTCATCTTAATAAGCAGCTCCAAGTTTGATAATTACACGTTCAGCACGCCGCATGAGTTTCTATGCAGTGTTCACATCAGGGAGAAAGCCATTGACTCCGCTGTTGAGGGGAGCAACTATTAGGAATGACTGACAACTGTCCCCCTCCCCCTTTGGTCTGGGAGGCTGTAAAAGTGAGAACAGCGCCGATCAATTCTTTCTCCTCGTTAGGGAGTGTGTCCCTGAACGCCACCATGTAACCATCAGAGCAGCCAGCGGACCACATACGTCGCAAGGCCCATAATCCATTCCATAACCTATCGCCATGTGCTGCCGATTAATGGGGTTTCTGCGGAGCAAGCGCCGAGGAGACGGCCAGACTGAGGGTTTTCTTCTGTGGCGGAAGCCAATCTGTTTAGGATTAAGGGAATAACTGGTGTGGCTGACACCGAGGCATCCAACATGCAGGGCTGAGGAGACGAGCAGGGAGACGAGAGAGAGAGAGAGAAGAGGAAGGAGTGCAGTGAATGTGTTGACAGGGAGTTGATTGTGTTTTGGCAGGGGTCTTTATATTGGTGATGGTTTGAATCTATAGCTGCTGATTGTCTTGGGAGTCCGAAGTCTGAGAGACATCTGTAGCTGTTCAGTCCACAACACAGCGCCGTACTTAGAGAGCATCTTCACTTCTGTGTAAAATCCCGCTATTTTAATTCCCACTTTAATGATCATCGCAGCTTCCATCTATTCATAAATCAGAACAGTTGTGGATCTTATCTGAGATCCTGAAAATAAAAGAAACACTGTTCTCTTGTCTGTTTCCAGACTATTTGGAGCAGAGACATACCTTATCTGACTCCTCCACACAGAGAAGCCTTCTTTTGTGAACCCGTGGCCCACTCACCCATTATGATGGCAATCTTGATGATTAAAGAGCCGTGGAACAAACTGGGCTACCTGTTGCCATGATGTCATGTCTAGTCTAGAGCAACGGCAATGATTAAGATTTAAGGCCATTAGAGAACTTTACTGGATGCTGTTTGTGGAAAAATATCAATTAGCTGTTGGCCACGAGAAGGCAGCTTATGTTTTGGATCTGAAGTTTTGGCTTTGACTGAACATTAAGGAGCACGTATAGGTGCAAACGTCCGCAGTTTTTTTTGGGGTTGGAAATGTATAAGAAGCAGCTGTTTCTTTAAACCGTGCTTGTATCAAGACTTTAAGAAACCAATTGTCACTCCTGGATTAAAGGGATCAGCTCTTCAGTTTTGACTTTTGGGTGGTGGGTTTGGATTCTATAGCAAAGACTTGTGGGTATGCTTGAATTTATGTGGTCTACATTTCAACCACTTTGCAATAACGATTTCTGTCAGTACTGTCAAATTTATTAATAATATACAACTAATCACATTTTATGAAACTCAAGACATGTTAGTAGGAGCAGTAGCAGTTACACAGCTACTGTTAAAGCTGCACTGAAGAGTGTTATACAACTACAGTGACAGACTTTGAGCTCTAGAGAGCACTTTATTGTCTTTCCACTCATTGCTTTTGTTTTACAGACCACAGCTTGCTTTAGTCTTGTCTCCATTTTGCTCTGATAAACAGCAGACGGTGACTATCTGGTAAACACAGCAGAGCATTCAGCCACTAAAGAGCCAGACATTTTTCTCAGGAGAGACTGAAAGCAGAACTAAGAGGAGGGTAAATATTAGACATGAATTCGTCAGGAGGTGCAGAACACTGCTCTGTATTTGCTGGATGTGTAAACAGGAAAATCTTTGCTAAGACACTTGGAATATCGACTGGAAGATGTTGTGTTTACAGGTTTATGTGATGCCCTAAAGTTGGAAAATGCATTTTATCTCATTTGTCACATTCACTGTGTTGTAGTAAATATTCCAGATACGCCTGCTTGACTTCATACAATGTAAAATTGCCGATTTATTCCTGATTATCAATCAAAAAACTCCCATGTTTTTTTGACTGTAGTTTTTGAAAAACACACATCAAAGCATGAGGCTCAAATGGGTACATCTTTAGGGAGCGCTAAACAGTCCTATAGATTCTTGACAGGTGAAAACTCAAGTGAAAGGCGACTGAAAGCTAAAAATACAGAGTAAGGCTGAAGAGAAGAGAAAACAACCATCCAGCAGAAAGGTTGATACAGGTGTGTAGAGCACACGCACACATCGCTCTTTATGTGCAGACTCTCCACTGCAGCAGCCTGTATTGCTTGTTTCTTCACCTTTCTGCACGGTGATTTGCATTTGTGTCACCTGATCAGCCCTCCTCGGCCCTGCGTGACCACAGTCCGCCCTGCTTCTCCCCTGCAAACTATACCACATAAGACTGAACTGACAGATGTAACACAGATGACTTATTTCTCTTTCCTCCTGTCTTTATTTTATTCGTCACCCTGCCTTTATTTCTCCTTACCATCTCTTATTTCCCCTTCTTCCCTCCTCCACGTCCTCGCAGGTGGCTGTGGTCCGACCTCGCTCACATAGAAGCAGGCTCTTCTAATGGCCCGGGGGCCTCGGCCTTCTGAAGCACTCCTCTGGGAGATTCCACCACAGACCCGGGGCCTGCACTCTTAATGCAAATGTGCAGCCACACTTGAACTGAAAATCTGAGAGTGTGGCCCTTGGAACATGTTTTTTTTTCTTTTTCCAGCACAGAGAGAAAGACACACAAACACACAGTGTGTAACACTTTGATACTTAAGCATGCAACTGAGACACACAACAAAGCACTCACCTTCTCCTCCTTCGTCCTCCGTCCCCCCCTCGCATGGCGGTGTTATTTTTGGCTCGGGCTGGGACGTATGTCATTGGGGAGTGCGTGTAGTGCCTGGTTAATTAGGGCTACCTCAAAGCGGGCATAAAAACGGAGGCGATATTTATTAGGCAGCGTTTTAGCTGCTTGTCATGAGTGCGTGTCAGCGCTGTAAAACAACGTCTGAATGAGCGAGTCAGAAAATGTTCTGTAACTAACCATCGCTACCCTGCTGCTCATGCAGAGATTGACACTTCAGCTTTCTGTGCTCCACTTCATAAATACATCCTGGTGCTGTGCTCCATGTACGCTCTCACGGAAGATGTATCCCTCTCCCAGTAGTATTTATTTGTTGTAATCAAGCGGACAGAGCAATGTTTGTTCGGCGGCTCTTGCAGCGCATGAGTCTTCTCGCAGCAACACCGTTCCACACCAGGAGCGTCTGTTAATGTGAGATAATTTACGACGGCCATTTTGAGGTGGTTATGTTAAAGCAGACTTGTTTAATTTTGCACTGAGAGCCAATAAATCCCAGTGGTAGCATGAGTTAGTGTTACAGTAACTGTTGTTGTGATGAACATGAGGTGCGCCCAGTAGGTGTTGATGTATGCTGAATTTGTGCTGAAATTATATTCCCCTTACACATTTCTTCAGAGGGCTTACAGTGTGTGGTTGGCAACAGTGTGCACAAGTTTCCTGTTTAGAATCTAGACTGCCACAATGCCAGGAGAGCATATGCATGGACATTTGGCAGTGGTGAATGGAGTATTCAGATCCTTTACCGACACAAGAATATAAAAATATTAAGTAAAAGTGTGTCTGATTGATATATTATTATAGAAGACAATGTGATTATTGGTAATGAAGCTTCAGTGTGTCAGCAGCTGCATTTAGAGCAACTTTAAACTGTTTTATATACGGTTTGTCTCACGGCAACAGCAGATAAATCTGAGAGGGCATCATATAATCAATGAGCAAGAAGAAACAAACTTCTATTCCACTGATCAGTTTTTGGACATTTTCTCTAATCTTAGTCTTTTGTGACAGATTGGATTATGTAAACATTTACTGGAATAAAACCATGTGAGCTGTTGAGAAGAAAAGCAGAGCCGTTAACAACTCATAAACATCTGAATGACAGCAATGACAACATGCTGCTTTTTTTAAGATGTCGGAGGCCCAAAAGGTTGGAAACAACAGGTTTACTCTCAAATAATGTGCTCTGTTTAGAGGACTTGTTATAGCATCAACTGTGGAAAATAACTAAATTTGCAAAATAAATGTAGTGTACTAAGAAGTGCAATATTTCCCTCTGAAATGTTGTGGAATAGAGGCATAAAATAGCATTAATATTAAAGTAGATTAATATTGAAGACATCAAAGCTATAAAAGAATACATATGGAATTATGTTGTAAACTAAAAAGTGTTGATCTTCAGTATTAATCTACAATGTAGAAAATAAATAATACAAATAAATAAAAAGCATTGAATGAGTTTATATTTCATTATGCTCTGGTGTCATCGAGTTTTGGATAAAGTCTCACATAGTAATGCTCCGTCACATGTTTACTTACAAAAGTTCTGTTGCAAATCAAATTGTGTATGTCAGAAAATCATCATTAGATGTTTTCCACAAATTGTTCAGCTTTAGACTCATTTTAGACCCATTGTTCATAAAATACATTATAAGCATAACAACATAATGAATTTTCCATACAACACCAGTCATTTAGCGTTGGTCATAAAATCTCACAGACAATAGCAATATTCATTAAACATCCATAAACACTCTCTAAATTGCAAATTAAACACTACAAACTGAACATGGGGTTTACTTTAAGTGATATGGAACATTTTCAACTGAAAACTTTTGCTCATGAATATGAAAACAACATGAATATTATCAAACACCATAAATGGCTGTCTTATTTCATCAAAATCTGTTTCCTTGTTGACATGTTCCCCCACTAATGGAGTGACATTTGCAAACGATTTATTTGTGGTAAATGAGTCCCTTACAGGAACAATACACTTACATTCACTTGCCTGCAAAGAGGAACTCTTTCTTTCTTTCGTTTGTCCTTGTCAGACACGTGACTTGTTGACTGTGGCCCTTTACATAGTTTAGCTCCACATATGCATCCGTGAATTACTCCCATGCCTACTTTAGAAGTAGTCTGGAGCAGTTCTAACAAAAAAAGACAGAGGATGATGCCAAAAAGCTGGCACTGCGACAGCTTCCTAAGGTCGCTGATCCAGAAGTTGATAAAACATGAACAAAATATTTCATTTTATCACATAGCCAATACCCACACTCCCAGAGAGGAATGTAACACAATTGTAATCATCAGACACAATGTGCAACACAATATGCAATTTTGTACAATCCGAAAATAATTGTGAACACATGAGATTCATTATTTATTCTACATAAACACAAATTTCATCATCACTTTGTAATTTCTAGCCTACAGACATGACCCCATCTTCTGCAACATGATGCTATGTAGTGTTCGGTTAATAAACCTGCCAAAATGCAGGTCGGTTCTCAAAGGGAACAGAGGTAGCGCCGGCTGTGCACTGGTACTGTCCTCTTGGAAACAAGCATATCTTGATGGAAGCTCCTCCATCTTGCTCCTTTTTTAATGGTTGCTCAGCCGTTGTAAAACAAAAGGGCTTCCACTCTATATTTTCCTTTTAAAAGGTAGTGTAAGACATTCTATGTCAAATCACTTTTAGTCAAATTCGGCACATCTACTTACGGTCCACTAGCTATCCAGTGTTTGCACGCAGCCCCAGCTTTGTAAATGGGACTAACAAAACAAAAACAACATAAACAGGCGGCTCAAATCGATCTATACAACCCTGCTGTAGCCCACCAACAGCATTCTCATGCACAGTCACACTACGTGCACAGGACAGCCCTAATAGTCCCTACACATTTTCCAGAGATTTGGGTGATTTCATAGAATTTTAAAAACATAGTTCCTTCTGATTTTATTTGAAGTGGATGGTTTTTGTGGAGCAGCAGATGAACACCTGCTGAGGCTTGCAAGGTATTATGTGAAAACATAAACTATCACTACTCCCTGTTTTCAAGGGAAATGGTCAAACAAGAAGTCAGTTTCAGCACCACCAAGCTTAGTTTCTTTGCTCATGGACACAAACCGAGACTCCTGCCCACCAGCTCTTGGCTCCTCCAGGGCAAGGATGACGTCTGCAGCTGCCTCTATGGTTCTTCTGGTTGGTAACAACAATCTGAAAATCTACATTTTTCTAGTTTTCACTCCTTTGTGTTTGTGTTCTTGCATCTTGTATTGTTTCTAGATGTTTTAAATATACACCACCGTTCAAAAGTTTGGGGTCACCCAGGCAATTTCATGTTTTCCATGAAAACTCACACTTTTATTCATGTGCTAACATAACTGCACAAGGGTTTTCTAATCATTAATTAGCCTTTCAACACCATTAGCTAACACAATGTAGCATTAGAACACAGGAGTGATGGTTGCTGGAAATGTTCCTCTGTACCTCTATGTAGATATTCCATTAAAAATCAGCCGTTTCCAGCTAGAATAGTCATTTACCACATTAACAATGTCTAGACTGTATTTCTGATTCATTTAATGTTGTCTTCATTGAAAAAAATGCTTTTCTTTCAAAAAAATAAGAACATTTCTAAGTGACCCCAAACTTTTGAACGGTAGTGTATTAGCTTTTATATTTAACATACATTGTATACATCTGGAATGTTTCTCTTTGGTTCATTTGTAGAGTTGTTATTGTCACTGCCAAGCCAATGCATGTACATGACTCTTGCAGGATACGTTTTCTAAAGGTTTCCCAGCAGGAGTTGTATGTTTGTTTGGCTGTTGAGTTCAAATTTTCTCCAGAATTTTATCCTCCACCTTTAAGTGGAATTTCAGAAAGGAATAGCCAAACTCCACCAAAAAAACCCAAACATATGTCACGTTTTTCTCGGCCCTTCTGTCTGACTTGTGGCTTGTCATGTTCAAACACTATGTCACCAGTTTCTCTTTCGCCAGTGTCCACAAAGACTGTTGTTTTTGGTTGCGCATGAAGTATTTTGGCTACTTCACACCTGTCATTCACAACAAGCCCGGCCTGTCCATTCAGCAGCGTGAAGGGAGGGTCACTTTTTTCTGTGAACTGCACTAATTTTCCCAGTGAATGGGACAAATATGCGATTGTGCAATTTGCACAAAAGACTTTGTTCCCACAAAGACAGGTTTATGAATAGTGTTCTTCTGATAGACGCCTACAGTACGTGAGAGTAGACTGTCTTTAGATTGACGTGCTAAATGCAATCATATCATAACTGTGTCCTATTTTTCTAACATACTGCATGAATATCAAAGCTTCTATAACCTTGTAGTGTGAGCTGGATGATTCAAGGGTTTGAGGTTCATGATTCGTGGCCTGGAGGAGAACAGATTAAGGTGTGATTGTGCAAACAGAGGCCATGTGGAGGGTCCATGAAGATGATTACATTTAAGGAGCTGTTTAATGCTCATTAACATTTCATTCCTGGGTTCATTCCATGGACCGCTCCTTCCCGTGGCTGACAAGATGCTGTACTCGAATTATAACACAATATATTCTAATAGATACACTCAAGATAATAACACTAACAAAAAAAAAAAGATAAATTCCAAATTTGTGTTAAACTGCAATAAATATTTCTGTTTGGATTTACGAATAAGAGTCATTCTGACACACCTGAGTGACTTATTTGTGCAAATACTGCAATATCTTGAAATTATCCAGACCCTTTTAACTGCCCATAAACATGGAATTATTATGATCCTTGCTGCTATTTATACTGTATAAAGGCACTTAAATCATCAGCACACAGTACATTACTCAAAAAGCACTGTTTGCTACACCGAAAACAGAACATTTGTTATCATGTTTTTGGTTCCATTACATTCAAATTTAACAAAACCTTCAAAGTTTTAAAGAAGTGGCAATGCACTATTTGTTCTACAAAGTTTTCCTCCAAGTTGCTGAGTGTTGTACGGCTCCTGCAGCGACTCTTAGTACAGTACTATCATAATTATCTTAGAAATGGGCATTTTACACCTTGCGTGAGTGAATAAATGTGATTATAGTGAGAACAGCATGATCACCTACTGGAATTAAACATAGCTCTATTACACTATTTAAAATTATTACTCTGTCTCAGTTTTATGAGCCACCATCCAAGGCTTCGCCGCAGTTTTTCTCTTTTCCACTTTTACTTCGTACCTCCTATAGCTCCGGCAATTTAGCATAAATAATTTGGTGATGGCCACATGCTTCACTGCAGAAACATTAGATGGGAAGAAAGCTCTGTGTGCCGGACACTAAATTTAATAGGGACTTGTTGAAATGGAAGGCATAATTTCTGGTAGACATGTTACGTTTAAAAATATAAACCATTGTGCCATGCTCCTCGCTGAAAACCTCAAAGCTTTTTCCTTGATTTTACAGCAACAGCCATCTTGATTTTTCTGCTGGCATGACTTGGCCTCCTCATACTGGTTTTAGGGGGACAAAATGAGACGCATAAATGCTGCCAGACCCAAAGAAATGAGACTAAGAGCTTTACCAAACCATAGCACCGGTTCTGAAACCAAGTCTTGATAGCTTGCTTATTTATGAATGTGCAAAATCAGCAGGGGACTATGTGAGAACAGTCAGTTACCTTCTATTTCCATTGCTTCTCATTTGATTACCAGACTCAGGGATTTAACTCGTCTTGTACTCTCAATGATTTTGTTATTACGGCATTCCTCAAAACCGTGAGAATTGCCGTTTGAAAGGAATAGTTTCACATTTCCTCTGCTGCCTTACAAACTTAGCCATTGTCAGTATTATGGTGCCTAATTTTTGTAATTTGTGGTGACAAATTGAAAGTGCTTTCACACATTACTCCTCAGGTGGTTTTGTTTTGAAATTGAAGGGTTTGGAAGCAGAGTGGTCTAACCCACTTTCTGTAGTTTTTTGAGAAAAATCGGTTCAAAGTTTTGTGTTTTCAAGAATGGTCTAACATTCGAACATCTGTAACGATATATTTTGGCAGGTTAGGCTACTTTGTCACTAAAATCTAGACAATTAAATATGACAGAAATTATATAAAACTTAGTTTGGATTTTTTGTGGGTTCGATCACTCTGCTTCTAACCCCCTCAATTATCTATGCAGCACAGAACTCTAGTTGTCTAAAGTTTTTAGTAGTAAACCTTTTGCACACACAGCAGTTAACCCCTGAATCCACAAATTGTCTAGATTTTGTTTGCAAGTCAAATGCACACTTTACAGACTTTAAACAATGACAAATTGGAAAAATCCATTGAGCTTATGCACTGATTGGTTGAGCTAATGTCTAAGTGCCAAAAACTGCAGTTCCTCAAATGTCCACTTGAGGCTGTATCCAAAAGCGAGTCAGTCCTCATGTACCCTCATGTTAAAATATTCAACTTTACAGCAGAAATAAACATGTTTACAGACTGGTGCAAAAACGTCTCTGGTCTCTATAGCTAAAATCCCTCTTCATGACAACTGGTACGAGGGTGAAATTTGATATTACACACATAAGCATATGTATAGTTATGGTGTGGTGCCATTACAGGACAGTCAGTAGCAATGACATATTTGCAAGGCTCGTCTGAGTTTCCATCACCCTCCGTTTCTTTACTCATTTTTGGATCTGATGAGTGACGTGTATTTCAAGATGGCAACGGCTGGAGTCACTACGCTGAGGGGACATTTCAATATCTACGCTAACATACTATACAGTATGCTCGAACATTAAGTATATCCCACTACTCAGATGTCCCACTATATTTAATCACATTTTCCAGTATGTAACCCAGCATGCTTATCTGGCCATTCTGGCCCACAATCCTCTGCACAGTTGTCGCGATGTCTCACATGATTATAAACTAGCTTGAGCCACAATAAGTGCACAGACAGATGACAGATCATTTCGCACTACAAGCTGCAGTGGTCAAAGCTTAAGACGCAATATTATGACTAAGTAGTTTGTCGCAATTGTATGCATCAAACAGGACGTACAATGCAAAGGCAGTTGCAGTATGTACAGAAAGTTTTTGTTTAAAAGTACGTGGTTTGGGGTTCAAAGTTTCACAACTGCTCTTCGGAAAACCTATAAGTGACGTCACAGAGGGTTCATCCATCTTTTTATACACTTTGTGGTAGAGCTATGAAAACAAGAAATCAGTATATGGCTACACTGGCAGGATACTAGCTATTGTGTTTGCATTGTGAGCAAGCCAGATACAATTATGGGTTATTGCACATTACATTTTGTTAGACAGAAGTATTTGCACAAATCTATATGCTGTGTTTACATGGTATATCACTATCAAACAAACCAATCACAGTTGTTGTGGTCTGAGACGCCGTGAGGTGCACATTAGCCCACAGTGAATCTACAGTGTAGGTTTAAAGCAGAAGCATAAATCAAGCTGTACCCTCCAATTTGTTGTGGCTGCATAGCCACTATACTACAAGGGCACCAACTGTGCATGCACTGGAAAGCCAAAACCATTTTAGTTTGATCCGTTGTGCGCATGTACAGAACACTTAGACATCGATCTACTTCACATGTACAGAACAAATCTTCCAAGTAGACTAGAAAGTAGTAGTAAGGACAGCTTTTTCTTCCTGGTGTCCACAGCTGATTGTGTCCATGTTTCGATTCCAAGTCTGTAAAAGACATGAAATGTATCATTTTCTTCTCAGGTCATCCTTCCCCAAATGTTAAATGACTTATTTAATATACAAAACACTTGGACCTGATTTCAGTGCAAAACACCCTGAAACAACACTGCAGGATCCTCCATCATCACTAACTTTGGTTCATGTGATTAATACCTCTGTGGTTTCTATCAAGCAGAGGTTTACTTGAGCATTTATGCAGCCTCTCAGTCAGCTGCAAATATCTTGCAAAACCGCCTCCAGTCTTGATTAATTTGATTAATTGATAATGCAGCCGAGTACAGGAGATGTATTCAATGCCAAGGTCTAACATATTATTGAAAAGTTGGAGCTGAAAAATGGCAAAGGAGCGCGTTGGTTTGTTTTGGCTTGGGTGTCTTGTTCCATTCTACAACATGGGTTTGCAGACTACTGGTGTGGAGCCGCTCTCTTTTATTTGACTGTGTGCCTCACTGCGAGAAAGGAAAAAATGGCTTTGTATAATCACCAAGCAGCCATATGGGCTGAAAAAAAACGTTGGCAACAGTTTTTTTTTTGTGCAGAACATTAAAAAGAGAGCAAGAGAGAGAGAGTGTGGGGAGAAGAGGAGGTGGGGGGGGCAGGGCACAGGGAAACATTTCTGACCACAACTCATAAACCGCACTTTATTTAGACTGGCGTGCACCCATTATTTGTTCACAGGGGCTTTCAGTCAGTCTGAGGGAAATATGTTCCAGCATCTAGAGGTGGGGAGGAGGAGTAGGAGGGAAAAGGGGGATGATGGAGGAGAGAGAGAGAGAGAGAGAGAGAGAGAGAGAGAGAGAGGAGGTGGGATGAACTCTTGCCAGGTGTCGGCCGTTGCCATGGCGTTCCATCAGGCGACTCCATTGCGGCTCGGCGGGCTCATCAGTGAGTGAATGCCAATGGGAGGGCGTTTTGCGCCGTGGAGGAAACCGAAAGTGGCTCTAAAGCACTGGGCTCAAACCAGTTCCCACCCACCATCCCAACCCTACGGGAATGTATAGAATGTGACCTGTTTGTGTGATGCATGATTGGCAGAGAGAGCGAGGCACTCGTTGCTGGATATCTCAGTCGAGTGCGTGAATTTAAGGTTTTCTGTCACAGTTTAAAATAGAACTCGATCATTCCAACGATTCGCTGGTGAGCAGACTGAGCTGCAGTTCCAGCAGGGATTAGGATATCAGCTTTCGCCATCCACAAAGATCTGCCTCGAAAAATCCCAAATATCAGACATTTTTGTCCTAGCCACGCTCGTGCCGCCACGGTATGAATTGGTTTACATTATTATCCTCTCCACTACCCATGATTCCTCGCAGTGTTTTCCGTGTTCATGAATATTATGCGGCATTGTTAGAAATGTCACCACCGCCGTCATCATTGATACACAAAACAGCCCTATCTCCATTCACCTATATCCCCGTCGAGCGGCGACTGTACATATTCACGAGCTGAATAGGCCCCGCGCGCTGCAAACTCTTAGCAACTGTTGCTATGTGTAACATTGTTGAACTCCACCTCGCGCTCGCTCTTCAAACGCGAATGACTAATCCATCACGGAGCGCACTGAAAGCTCTTCGCAAGGCCCCTGGAGCCGCTTGACGCCCCCCGTGACCCTCTCCTGGATGTTTCCTCATTACTTCATAATGTATTCACGCTTACGCTTCCATGGCGCTCGCCCTGGCCCCCGCGTAATGGGAGGAAGCAGTGAGCTGTTCCAATGCATGCGAGCCCGGCACAATTTGCACTTCATTTTTATTAACAAAAAAAAAACAAAAAACAGCCAGGCCCGGCTTCTGGCGGTGCCTTGCCAAAGCTCACCAAGGCTCCAGCGGTGCACTGCCGACAAATTTCCTGCAATGTGACGACAGGATAGAGTCTCTCAGCATCAGTGGGGTACCTCCGCTGGCCCCCGGGAGATGCTGTCATTATGCGTGTTTGCAATCATGGGAGCTGAATACCTTGGCTGGAAGCGAGGGAGAGGACTGGCGGAGGCAGAGGGAGAGGGGGAAGGAATCGAGAGGGGGAGAGAGTGGGGGTGGAGAGGGAGAGAGAGAATGTTTCGGCTCTTCGGCGGTGTTTTGAGCTTTCTGAAATGCATGTGCTATCATAGCAATGTTGTGTTTACCACAGCAGGAGGCAAACAGAGTCACAGAGGAGAGGCGCGGAAACGCCAGACACAGTAAAATGAGCAAAATACATACATTAGGACTGTCTGTATTCACTACACACAAGCCGAGCAGAGGGAGAAAAACTCATTTCAATATAAATGGAAGACAAGCAGGGAGTGTGTGTCTTTATATCAGCTTTTGAACATTTTTTTTTTTTATTGCTCGCCCCATGGAAATATCCAGCAGAAGCCCTGAGACGAGTTTTGCCGGGAAGTCAGGATGTCAATGTTAATTTTCTTCCTGTTGCTAAGGAGACTCTCTCTAGCTGAGGCCCTGGTTCCCTCCCCCATGGTCACTGTGCTTTCAGTCAAAGAAGCCTTTCTATTTCCAGTCTTCTCCCTTGTGCAATCAGACACTGAGGAACATCTCTAGCATGGGGCTGCACCGTGGACCGGGAGACCCCAACATCTGGGGGCTGCATTGATTTCCAGTTGGTAGGGGGTTTGGAGTGGGGGGGGGCAACAACATCTCCCCAGTGAGCTATTCAGAGCAGCTACTTTAGCACACAGCCAATCTCCTGCTGTAATTGTCAAAGCTTGTGTTTTGATGGCAGGTGTCTTACACAAGAGGTAACACAAGCAAGCACTTTAATATATCAATGCCATGCTCCCCCCTTTGAGCCGGAGACCCTATAGCTGGTAGCCACATCAAGAGGAAATAGCTAATGTGAGGACAAGCTGCAAGGAAAGCATTGTAAACATTTTAGTCTGTCAACTCCTAGTCAGAAGTGGAAATCACTGACACAAATAGCTGTTGTGTGGCTGCTTCCAAACCATCCCCCTCAGCCTCCGTAGTCACCTTTCTGACTGGCGCTGTGCTAGTTATCATGTAACACATCACGAGCTTAGGTTTAGATGATACGCTGTATGACTTGCATGCACCGCCAGGTATGAACCTCCTTTCACCTTACTGATCTTTTTCTCTCCCTGCAAATGCACAGAAAAGCTCAGGTCATTCAATTACCACATGCATGCCTCTGCTATCATATTCTCAGTGACTTTGTTGGTAAAACAAAATCAATCAATCAGCAAAGGAGGAAAGTATTGGGATGGGGTAACAAGCATTGTTGTATGCCTCTTGTATCTTTACGTCAGTATGGCCACACTGAAAAGCTTCGTTCGTGCTCTCTAAACATTTTTGCAACAAGTTTAGCATATAGGCTGTGATTTGAAAATTGCTAAATAAACACAGACGAGAATGAACATTGTGTGGTGACTTTTATTCAGTTTCAAACAGTGACATACAGGCTGAATGTTTCCTTTGCTATTGGCAGATTTAATTACATTTAATTATACAGGATTTTTCTGCAGTTACAATATAATTACTGCATTTTACACATTTGGTTTAAACTCTGTAAATCCCAATACTGGAAATGCGTCATGATTTCAAACCTTTATTTCACACTAGTTACAGCTATAGGATGGAATACTTTCTGATGACAAAAGTCAAACAAAATATATGTCCATCATCATTTTCCTGAGGTAAAAAAAAGTGGCATCCTTAAAAAATTGTTCAAAACTCAAAATGACATTATGCAGAAAAAAAAATAATCCTCATTTTGCAAAGGCAGAAAACAGTGATTATTTGGCATTTTGGCTGAAAAAAAATCATTGAAATAATTGATTGATTATGAATATTGCACATGAATATTCTGTAAATTGATCAGTTTATTTGATTCTGCTGTGAATGTTTGAAAATGACTAAATCACATTGTTTTATTATACATGCAGAACACACACAGAATGTCATCGGCACGCTTGCCTTTAACACGGAAATTGTCCGAGCCATAAGACAACATCTTCAACTGATTCCTTCTAAGTGCATATATGCAGGGCAAAAAAAGAGTTGCAGGCTGAGGGATAACAGGGAAAAGACAAAAATGACACGGATTTCACCACCGAATCCTTTTAGCAGGCCACTGACACATGAATGGGGGCAAAGAGAGAGAAAGGAGAGAAGAGAGAGTGAGAGAGAGGGAGGGAGAGGGAGAGGAGAAAAAAGAGTAGACAACCAATTTGGGAGTAATGCAACTAAAAACTGACAAGTGTAATTTCATCCATCTGGGCCGATGTGTAAAAAGCGCTGCTCTGAACATTCCCCATGATTCCCCCTGATTGATCTTCCCCCGGTCTGAAACACCTATTATTAGCCACGAGCCTAATAGCACCAGGATGGCTCAGCGCTCTCCCAGGGGCCAATTCTCCGGTCATCTGCCCCTCACTCACCACAGCTGTGGAAACCAACCAGGGAGAGGGTGGAGAGACAGGGGGAGGCGAGGAGGAGACGGAGCTGCCAAGAGGGGATGGAGGCGTACCTATTGGGGGGAGGGAGAAAGAGGGGGAGAGAGGTGTGGGGTTAGGGAGAGAGGGGTAGAGTGGGTATGAAGAGGGAGATGGAGAGGAGAGAAGGGGACGACATGGGAGACCGGTGGCTGGACATGGACTTGGTTGATGGGGGGGTGGGGGGACGACATGAGAGGAAGGTGGGCGTGATGGAAAAGCCAGGGAGAGGCACTGGAGAGGAGGGAACAGGGAAACAAAGAGAGAAAAAGTTATTCATAACCATTCATCTTCTGAAAAAAAAAATCAATCACACTTTTGCTGATTGGTGAAATTGAAAACATCACACAGTGTATTTACACGCCCAATTTAATTACTCAGGTGCACAAAAAAATGAGTGAAAATGATGCCCGACCCATGTTCATCTTTCAACTTCCTGAGGTGTGGAAGCTGCACACATGACAATGCTGCAGCCATGAAAAATCTTAATAATAAAAATATCTATTTTAAATCCCAACATGATGTTTCAGTCGTGTTGCAGCAAATGTCGATTTCTTTCTTTTTCTTTTGCTTGCAACATTTCAGTGATTTTAAATTCATCTCTATATACTCACCACATTCCAGCTTTTACTCTCGAGATATTAATTTTCTTCAGTCAAGCTCTTCTTATATAACATGTACTATACTTAAACCATCACACCTCCACCTTTTTGTGTTGCTGTTTTTATTTAGCTACTCTAATTTAGCATTTAGAAGCACTATATGCATCTAATAAATCAATAAATCTGCAACACATTACAACGTAAGCAGACTTAAGTGATTATTAATGCATTTAATTTGCACATATTTTGCTAAAACTTCTTTTCTTTGATCACTCATGTGGAGGCTGCTGTGTAAAAATATGATTTGCGTGACAATAAAACAAGACGATTTAGAATTGTTAACTAACATTGTGCTTTACTGTACATTAATAGCACTTAAACAGGTTCTTATGTCTGCTTTCAACAACATTATTGTGTGCGATCAGTGTTTAATAAATGCTTATACTGCTAATAGATGCAGAATATGGGGGCGTAAGGTAAAGAATTATCAATTAAATCATAAAAGTGATACATTTTTCATTTTAAGAAATACGCAAAGAGATTCACTACCTAAAACTGCCCTGTTGGGTTCACTCAAAAATAGTCAAGGTTGAACAAATTTAGAATAAACGTGGCAAAAAAGCTATTTTCAAACACTAATGATTAAAAGTCTGCGTTCAAGGTCCCAAAGCCTGAACGGCCATTATGATGCCCAAAGTGAGATGTCAACAGTAAGAAAGTTTGCAGCATGAAGCTGAATGAGAAATGCTGATTGCTGTCTGGCCCTTTTGGGTGATTTTGCGATGGATTAAGGTCAGAAGTCATCTGTTAATCGCCCCTTCAGTCTCTTTGATTGAGTGAGCCCTCAGGTGAGGCGTAATGCATTTTCAAGGGCAATGATGACAATAATTGGCTACCTTCACTTCACCAAAATGGACAAAGTCCTAAAAATGTCTCCACTCAAATCTGACATATCAGAGCGAATGAAAATAAAGGTTCGGAAGGTTTTGCAGGCAACAAATTAATAACTATGATAGTATGAGGCTGCTGTAGACATGATCTGGTGGCCAGATCATTAAGTTGATCTGTGATCTGTGGTTTGGTAACTCAGAGCACCTCGGACTGTCCTGTTTACAAATACTTCACTGCAGTTTGTGTGATTCTGGGAGAAAGGTAATAAGCTAAGTATCAAGGCCTGAGTGAAGTTTGCATGGTCATTGTAGATTCATAAAGATGCCTCTTTATTCTCAGTAATGCAACATTTGTCTCTTATTATTTTGGATTATTTATTCAGAACATTTCAAAGGGTGATCAACAGAATTATTTTCTTATTATTATTTTATATATATACATGTCTACATAATTTCAGGCAATTTAAATGTGGTTCTACTGTGCTCAGTGATAATAAATCATTCTGACTGTACACACATTTGTAAAAAAAAAACTTTTATGTTGTTTTTTTAAAAATAAATTGTATTTTCTGTATTGTGTTAATAAAGATTACATGTGGTGTAATGTCAAATCCACTTTCAACAAGCTGGAGATGAGAAAATTGTAATGATTATAATGATTATTACGGAAATAACAGCTACAGCAGCTATACAAAATATATACTAAGGTCTCGACAATAATAATAATACTAATAATGTTGTGTGACTGTTTTTGAGTACATATGTCAACTGTTAAAAAACACATGTTAAATAAAAGTATATGCAAAACATCAGTGTATGCAGATGCACAACGGCTAAATCTTTTTGCTTTAATATTAGTTTACAGGACAGAAATAAATTGTGCAAGAGAGAAAACCTGTTTACTCCGATGTTTTCCTAAAAGTGACATTTTTTCCCAACAGATAATTTAAGTCTTTATCAAACGTCCGTCATCTTTGAAGAGGGCTGCCTCTTTCTTGCTGGAACACATTTCAAGCCTTTTGAAAATTTAGATTTTTCTTTGGTACAAAAACTACACTTAATTCACTCGGTTACTGACAACATTCACAAGAGCAAACCAAAACCAAGCCAGATCTGACCCACAGTTTCAGGTAGGAGTGTCTTAAGGTGCAGCAGACAAAGGTGCACAGCTATCAGCTGACAAACTCCTGCAGCCCACAGCTCATGAGAACCTGCAGCATCTGAGAATGAGACAGGCTCCTCCAGCTCGCTGTATTTCACCAGGTGTGACTTCTTTTCTCTTCACTTTATTTCCACTTCACTTCACGCCGCGTTCTTAAATTTCAAGCTCTTTTATTTTGCAGTCAGTGTTGGCTATTGTGTGCGGCACTTCATCCCCATTCACTTCTATGGCCAGGACTTTCCTGTTTTAGCACACACTATATTTTATTATTAGTTGTGTGCATGGAGAAGATGCGTTTTCCCACCAACAGCAATGATTTGCTGCAAGCTTTATTCATGCAGAAGACAAAAGCTTTATGTTAATAGTAGCCTATTTTTTATAGCACCATTTTAAAGCATCTCCCATAGTGTTTTTTTCTTGATGTATTTGCAGATTAATGTCAGTCTCATATCTAAGAAACATTTTGAATGCCCACACTGTTTTATTATTATTTTTTTATCCTGCTTTAAATTTTAAGCCTCACACTCATTGTTGTCCTATAAAGATTATACCTCTTATGTTTACTCAGGCCTACCTCTTAGTGTGTACACATTTATATTCTATAGGCCTCTTTTCTACACATATGGCTCATAGTATAATGCAAGTGTGAGATATTTATCTTTTACATTATAGGAAACGTGTATGTTGTGGCACAGAGAAAAGTGTAGACCTGCTGAGTTTAATTACTTTCTCAGCTTTTCAGTTAAAACATCCATTTTTAATCCTCACATCTGTTAAAAAAAAAAAAAAAAAAAAAAAAAGATTAAGAAGCCTCATTAAGAAATGGTGCCACTGCCTCTTATTATATTGCACTGTTGCAACATGAAGTGACACAGTTGTGGTGGGACATTTAGTATCCTCACACAATTTTATGATATCTTTTTTCTTGAGGCTTCACCACAATCCAGGTTTCGGGTGGCATTTTTTTGCTCCATCTATCAGCCTCCACGCCACATGTGGCGCGCACTGGTGGCGCGCTTAGAGTCTGTGGTGGTTTTGGAACCACCTGCCTGCTCGGACATAGACAGACAGAAATATAGACAGACAGTAACCTCCCCTCCTCCCGTACTGCTGGCCTCACCACAGGATTCGTCTGAGTCACTGATAAATAATCTCCAAGGCAGTTAATCGGAAGTGAAAATTAGCAGAAGGCCAAAAGATACTCCTCATCTTCACAAAAATCAATAATTTGATTAATGTAACATGTACGTTTTGGACTATTTTTATTCTTCCGATGTTGCCTTTTTAAAAGATTGTGCGCAGTATAATGCCAAATTGAAGAGTTATATAAACTGGATGTGATTAATGCGATAATTATGATGATGATGATTGTGGCGATAATGGCAGCCGCAACAACAGCAGCAACATAAGAATAAAGAATAATAGCCCTCTGATGACAATAATAATAATAATAATAATAATAATAATAATAATAATAATAATAATAATAATAATAATGACAATAAGAAAAATATTAACAATAAAAGTAGTAAATTGCGCAAAAAGCTTCCGAATAACAAATATTATGCGTAAAAGCCGCGCAACAACTGAATTTATGGGGCGACTAATATGTTTTACATACATATTTAAAATTATATGGCAATCACATGCAAACGCTGAACCTTTTACAAAACACAGTTACAAATTAAAGCAGTCTAAATTCTGCTAAAACTAATTTTAAGACCTCAGACCTATAATATTCAGCCTGTCCCCCCACTGTGACAGGTTGCTGTTCATTTGTGCGTAATGGTTAAACATTTCAGGAGTTTGCTTAATGCTCCTCGTTGTCAAGTATTTTTTCCTAATTTCTGTCTTTCTTTTTTTTTCCTCTTTCTGTCACGACAGATGAAAAGGCGCTCTAATTATTCCAGGAGGTTGAGAAATAAATGATTGTCTTTGAAGTAGGCCCGGGCCTTGGACTACATTAGAAGCCAAGCATGTGATTTGCAACTGTTGAAGTAAAACCTTCACTCTGCTGCAGGAAAGAAAAAAAAACGGAAAAATGAGGAGGGTGGATTCTCGGCAAAAAGAAAATGGTATCTTTGTTTGCTCCCCTTTGTTTACCAGGGGATTCTTTCTCATTTCCCCCCCTTTTTTTCATTTTTTACTAATTCATTTCAATGGCTTTCAAACTGGAAAATGGAAATGTTGCTCCTGCCCTCTATTTCGGCGGCAGCGTCCTGGCAACAGAGCAATTTTCTATCATCAGGGATAAACGGCATCGAACAGTACATTCTGATAAAAAAAAAAGACCACATGATTGCTGGCCTTCCTGTCTGTCATCTACCGACCAAATCCTCTCCTTCAAGACCGACCACTGTGCTGTCAGACCTAATAATGTCGCGTATTAAGTCGAGAGAGGAAAAAAGGGGGACTACTGCACCCCCGGTACTCCCTATCTTATTTGTCACCAACATAAAATTCAGATCAACATATTGTATATAGCTCCTTTGTTATGGACTTGGTGCACAGGATCATGGAGGCAGGCGCGCACAATTGGTTATATCCGAGTCCTGCGCTTAACCAACAATCTAAACGAATAAAACTGCATTACTGTAAATGCACAAGACTACAACAAATGTCCTAAACATCAATCAATCTTTCTTCTTAGTTATTTTTTACCTAGAGTGTCTTATTACCTTCAGTATCGTAATATTTACAAAAAAAGGAGACCATTCCCATATTCACTTGTGCAAGTTCTACGCTTCACCAAATGGCTAAATATCACGTTTATTGGCCCTCATTTCTATTCAGTGTTTCAGAAACAATAAACACTACATGACTGCTGCAGGAAACCGAGCAATACAGTCACTCAGGTGGACCTAAACATGCAGTGAAGGAAGGCGACAAGAGAAACAAGCAGTCTTAATTAGGACGTGGGCCCTGAGCGGGACCAGTGCAGCTTCAGCAGTGCCACATTAAATCCATTAGTCCACGAGAGGCTGTGAAGACTGAGTTGTGCAGGCCTTGTAGCCTACTTATTTGTGGTCATTTGTCTCCACTATACCAGCACGACACGCTGGGTCCATCTGAAGGCCCTCGCCTGCACCTGGGGCCATGCATATGCCAATTCTGCTCTTTACTCGAGAGATAATGCAATCCTAATTTATGATGCAAAACTTATTGTAAACAGTGGTCTGCCTGGGAGCGCATGGTTTGCTTTATGACAAAACCACACATTTTTTTTTCTTGGTGTAGTTGCACGCTTTTACAAAACACATCAAAGCCTTTGCATAAGTGGGTTTGCATTAGGACGCCGTGCGCAATTTATGTGCGTAAAAACGCCGCCGTTTGGACACGGATGAATTCTACTGGAGCATTAAAGGCTGGTCGGCCATCATTTTGTGTGTGTGCGCGTGTGTGTGTGTGTGTATGTGTATAAATGGGGTTTGCTCCAGTGAATCTAGTTACAATGAACCACGTTATACTGACAGCTGTGTGTGGTATGCATCTGCGCTTCCCTTCGCCACTTCCCGCCCTTCACACGGCAGAGATGGAGAGCAGTCGACGCCTGGCTGTCTGTGAAGCGCCAGCGGCTTTGCGCTGTGGAGAAGGGAGACATGTTGTTTAAGTGCCTCCCCGGTCTCTCTCTCTCTCTCTCTGCAGTGACATGCCTCCGAGTCCCCCCTCAACCGCCCGGTCCCTGAGAAGCCAAGGAGGTGGCTTTCCATGCGAGCCAGTCAATAGTTGTTAGTGGGACCGACCGCAAACACCCAGCCTCTCGTTACAATTATGACCTGTGTCTTGCTGGAACTCTGTGTTGACGCTCAGATATGATTAACACATGATACCAGATAGACAAAAAAGACACGTGGTGTTAAAACAGGCAGTGACACACATCCAGAAAGACGAGACACATGGAATAATTGACTTTTTATATATTTTAAAAAACTGGGTTAAGAATGCGTGCATAAATCTACCTTGTTATATGCACGTACCCAGCAAATCACTGTATCCATGTGCGTCCTGATCTTACCAATTTAGGTTAAGATGCCTCTCCAAGCACCTGTGTTAACCACAACATAACGTCAGGTTACACCAGTGCATGCAGTGTAAAATATTCTCAGTTTTCATGTTTCCCATCCCAGACAATGGATGTGAGGGAAATCCCAGGGCCTGATACAACCCCAACGGTTGGATATTGGAGTGATTTTAGAGAGTCATTCATCAGCGTTTATAAGACAGCTGGAAATAAAGACCACTTGTGTTAAACCACCACGGCCATTGATTGTGCTGAAGGTCAATCATCTACTTAGGTGCAAAGTGATTTCTTGGTTTGCAGCTGAACGATGTTCATTTTGTGATTGACATTTTGACGAGCTGAAACGTAAAAATAATTTCTCTCCAGAATAAGGCTATGAACTCCTATAATCCAAGATTAATAGGACAAAGAGTACAAGGGCACGATACAGTGGGTGAAGCATGAGTCAAGGGCCTCATTTTCTAAAATTTTCAAACGAAAATTGGATTTTGCTTCTGTAATTTTCCAATAATGGAGTAGAATTAAAGTCGATATATCCTCTCCTCTGATAACATCTCGCATGGGCCCGTTTTCTTTACGTAGCTTGCAATCAGACACGGTTGTCAGCACGCATGCAAGAGGCTACATCTTAAACATTTCAAAAGCGCCAAGGTCGAGTATGTCATGTTCTCTCTACTCAAACAAATCCGTCCTTTCACCACTTCACTTAATCTCAGTGCGCACAGAAAAAAAGCCTCCCAACACGCCTGCAGGACACCAAGACTTACACATTACGCGCGCTGTTACCCCGCGATTTAATAATCCCGCGGTGGCGCACGCATGATGCTGCACAACCTGAGGCATGAAGACGTCTCCTGTAATCCGTTTTTTTTTTAAAGCCCACAGGGAAGAAACTAACATCACTGCGAAGCATGTATGTCTTTGTAGTAGCACTCAAAGGCGATTAGAAAAGGTATAGGATCTGGTTTCCCTTCTGCGTGTCCAAGTGGAACACGGGCAGGGGAATTGGCCACTATGTTGGATCACTGAGGGGTGACCAAGGTGCGCCTGCTCCTGCGAGATCTGCAAGGCCACCGTGCGCGTAAAATGCTGAATTACCAGAGGCAAAAAACCCATTGATGAATGTCACAGAGAGCATTCAAAAAGAAGCTCTTACCTGCAGCCTTCCTGACGACAGAGGAGCACTCTGATTACAGAAGCTAAATTAATCTAAAAGGAGTCTGGAAGAATAAGACAAATCCGTGTGGATGCCTCCGGCTCCCATCCCTGCCTCTGTGGCTCCTCTCTTGGTCCGCTGCAGTAAAAATGATTATCCGGCTGGGTTGTGCACTTTTTAAATCCCACAAAGTAAATAACAACCGTAGCTGACGATAATAGCAAGGTACCAAGTTCTTGTTACAGAAAAGGAGAAAATTGAAACTAAACGCTGCATTTAGACAACCATTTTTGATAAGAGGATAATTGAGGCCACACTGGCGTATAATTAGGGGATAATTTATGCTATATCCACTTTTATTCCACCCTCCCAAAATAAATCCAGTCCATAATCATTACAGGCGAATTGTTCTAAATTTTATAGCAGCAATTTGAGTAAAGTGTGGCCGCTAATCAAATAGGTTGTCGTAGTAACTTGATTGCAACCATAATTATTTTTCGTCGCATTTTTTCTGTGAAATCAGTAGATGCTACATTGCAGGAAAATAAGAGAAACATTCTTAAAGTGGTGCAAAACACGATTTGAATACCTATTGCATTAGTATAAGCAGAAATAGCATTTTATTCTTATTTGCAAATCGAACATCGCAGCCCTCAGACACAAACTGTATAATTTACATATATTGAGGACCCTATCGGGCCTCATATTACAGCAGGGATAAAAGACACTGTCAGTTTATCTGGGTATCCACCCTTCTATCTGCAAAATAACCTATTGTACCTCAGGCATATTGTTATTTGATGTGTCACATGTACTGTATTTTGAATTGTCTGGGGATCCTTAATCATATGGTCAGTAGCCCCAGGAAAAACGAACAGTTATAATATATGTTACTTTCAGAGCAGAGGGGGGTCTGAAGCGGGGACTGCTCATTAGGCGACAATAAAGCTAATGCTGCACTGCAAAAACAGGTGTCATTTAATCTGCTATTGTTTGTTTTAAAAAATGTAAAAGTTCGGAATTGTAAATAAAATTGTAAAAGTTGTGGGAATATTTTTGCTTATTTCTACAACTATTACACCTGTTTCAAGATTTTCACTGACAGTAAACGCATCACTCCTCCAGAATAAATATGTATGGTGCCACAAAATATAGAAAATCATGAAGAATAAATCAACATAGCTGGGATTATTCCATGATATATATAAAAAATTATGATACATTTGATAAAATTAGACGTAAGTTTTTTATTTCTGCAATTCAGATCTAATAGATTTGATGGGTTTTTGGTTAAAAATCGATTTGGAGCTTTATATTGTTAAACAGGATGTTTGTGTGGTGCTTTCCTATATGTGTTATTAGTTCCTTAGGAAAAGAAGACTTGACGCCTGAGAAGGAAAACAGCTACATAGCTCATCAGATTAAATCAAAGCACACACACTATGTTGCGCGTCGTGCGTAATTTGGAGGTTTGGGTAAAAAACAAAATCGACTCGACAATTCCAAAAGAGCTGGTTTTACGTGTGAAGCTTGTCTGTAGGAATTAGGCGTCTTTCCCACCACACATTATTTCCCCCATAGTTGTGGTGGGAGCTGGTAAGGTGGGTTAACTCCAGCTCAAGTCTCCGTGAAGCGCAGAGCACTGATGACGTTGGGTTGGATGACCAATCGGGAGGCGCTGCCCTTTGGAGACAAACCATTTTACTTGTAGTGTCTGCATCAAGTCTGGAAGCAAGGGCTCAATTTTAACAGAATCCACCTTAAAATCTCTCCCTTAACTTATGCCTACCTTCCGCCACTTTGAGTGAGAATATCACAGGACAAGGGGGGAAATAAAGACGCCTTCTGGAAAATTTCGGGTGTTAATAGGACAATATCCGTTCGCGGTGGAGAGGGGAGAGAGACAACAGCACAGCGAGAGAGAGAAAACCGATTTGGTCTTGAGAGAGAGGGGGGTGAGTGCTCTCAAGGCAGAAAATTCGATGATGACCATGACTACGATGGCTGACGGTCTGGAGGCTCAGGACTCGTCCAAGTCTGCTTTCATGGAGTTTGGACAGCAGTCGCACTCACAGCAGAGCTCCCCATCGATGGCCAGCAGCCACTACCCGCTGCACTGTCTCCACTCCGGCTCACACGCTCACCACCAGCACGACAACACCCCGTACTCCGGGACCAACACCTACAACAGGTCGTTACCCTACCCCTACGTGAGCCATCCGCACCACAGCCCGTACCTGCCATCCTATCACAACAACACGGGAGGACAGACAAGGTTAGACGGCGCAGGTAAGAGACCCCTTTTTCACCAGCCAAGTGGGGAAAAAAAATTGCAGCGCGTCGCGTCCATCCCCGGCGCAAGACAGTACCATTAACGCATACCTTCTTTTAGCACGGCTGGCCCACAGCGGGGATCAAACCTTTCTCTCCTGCCAAAGCCGGTGTCATGCCCGAGTCACGGTGCGGTGCCACTCCAAATTCGGGAATGATCTTTCAAGCGTAGGTGGGCGATTACATCGAAGAAAAATCGTGCGTAAATGGCACCGGATAATTCGAGCGAGCTGCAGCCTTTGCTTGTTTTGCCGTGCTGTTTAGCACTCCCCTCAGTTCCCACAAAACCTGTTTTAATGCCCGGGGTGGGATCATCTCGACCGTGCAATCCTCACCAACTACTCGTGGAAATTAGGCAGCCCGCACGCCTTGAATGTTGTAATTAGCATTTAATTGACATGTCATTACCAGCAATATCCTAAATATGACAGCGTATGAGGATTGTGGCTGCCACGGCGCTTAAAGGCGATGAGAGATGTCAGCGTTTATCAGCTACAATTTTCATTTTTTTAAAGACCCCTTCTTGCGGTGCGCTTCTGAATTTATCCACACTCTTACGCACATTCTTTTTTTGACACCTCATTCCTGCACAAAGTGAACACAAGCCCGGCTGTGGTTTCGAATATTAATAACAACATTGCCTCGTTTTTGTTGCAGAGCAGCAGAAAACGACAGTCATTGAAAATGGGGAGATTCGTTTTAATGGGAAAGGCAAGAAGATTCGCAAACCTCGGACAATTTATTCCAGTTTGCAGCTTCAAGCACTGAACCACCGTTTCCAGCAAACACAGTACCTCGCTTTACCGGAGCGCGCCGAGCTGGCTGCCTCTCTAGGACTGACACAAACACAGGTATGAGGAC